>NC_091153.1:25311927-25539487 GCF_040958095.1 Procambarus clarkii
AAGTTCTTATTTGTTTCTTACTTAGAAACTAGTATATTGCCATATATCTGAATCATTTCACTGCCCCCTCCTCCCACCCCTTCATCTCCTGCTCGTACATCACACCCCTCCCTCCCCCTTACCTCGCAGTCTGTCGCCTCACCTGTGTTTACTTTAGACCGTCAGCCAGACGCGGCCTTCAGGTTACCTCTTATCTTATCTTATCTTCTCCATAATATCTGGACCGCCCCTCTCTCTCTCTCTCTCTCTCCTCTTCATATTATTCTCTCTTTCTATTTTTCTGACATCGTAATGTTTTATTCCTTTTTTCATTAACCAGTCAGTTTTACACAAATCAACCGAAGCATCTCAATGTAACCTTTATTACTGAAACTGCCTCCGAGACTATCTAAGCTGGCACCAGCTACCTGCTCCAGGCTATCTGCCCGAGGCAATCATCACCTGATTACCTGCCCTGTCATCTACCAGTCATTGTCAGCGTTCGCCACCGTAATAATTTATATATATATACATTAGGCGTTAATAAAACATATTTATTTATTTATAATTCATTTAGTCATCTAATTCTTAGTTTACACAATTTATAATAAACGACTCATTTAGCCCGAAGTTCTAAGAAGCTCGCTCCTCAATCCGCTTGTATAATATCCGTCCTATTCACTCTTCATCTCTGTAAATAAAGAATAACAGTTTCAGATAGCGTCTACACATGTACAATATTTATCAGACACATAAAACCTCGAAACAAATGTACTCACCATTTTCCGTTAGATAATTTTGTTATAGCCTCATTCAGCCAGTCGTCTCCAAGCACATTTTCCAACAAATATCGCTCTTATCATAACACAGCGTTTCATAGCAGCTCGGCATATTTTTAAATAAAGCATAAGATAGCCTCATTACGTTCCTATCATTCTGCATATATTCTCCGTAAGTAAAACTAGTTTCAAATAGCTTTATTGCAGTTTTTAGATCATTGTTTGAAAGATGGTAACAGAAAAACATCGCATATAGCCCGCATACGTAAGTATTTAAACTCTGAAGTCTCTCTGTAAACGTGTATACATCACAGTCTTTATAATAATTTAAAAACTCCGAAATGTATGGCGAATACACATTTATTCCATATGGATCTAGTATAACTATTTTCCGTTTAGATTTATATACAGCAATCCAGTGACCCATTACTTCCTTAGAGTCTCTTCCTAAGGTATTTATTATAAACATAATCGGTTTATCCCGTATTTGCTTCATTATTCTATATATATCCGTCGCTATATAGCATCCAATATATTTAGCTTTACTACCTTTCATATCGTTCAATGCCGTATTAATTTGTTTGCAGTTCATGCTCTTGTATCACACACAACTCGCCTATCGGAATAAATTCTCAATACTCCCGTTGTAATTCCGAATAAAATAATAACTTTATTTGATTTCACTGGAACAGCAAATTCTAATGTAATTCTCAGGTTGCCCGAAGCCTCTATAGGAAGGGTATCTCTCAATTCCTCAGGCGTTAGTCTAAATGCCAGTAACGTTCTTCCTTTTATAAATGAATTATATGTCAAGGTATTGCAAGCATTAAAGCCTACTGTATTTTGAGTCTCGTAGTATAGTTTCGAACATTTATTCGGGAACTTGCAAGTTATATGAAATAAGTTTGTCCCATCACGTGTAATATATACATTAGATAAATCGCAGTGATCGAAATAAAGTGGATTAAGTGTATACGCTCCTGATATTGCTTCCATATCCATCATCATAATAAATAATTTATCTGGGATAATGCTCCCCCATGGCTGGTCAATACTTAATCTCTGCTGCCCATTACCAAGAATGAACGTCTTGTGGAGTGTCTTATCAAACGTATATGTAACTGGCGTATTTTGTTCAGCCAGAGCTCTATTAATAGCCTCCAATCCAGATGCAAATGGAGTTATCCGATCAATCCACATTCTAGCTAGTTTTATGTTAAATTTATATCCAGATTCAATACTGTTTATAACCCACGGATCACTGTTAAGTTCTAATCTCAAACGAATATCAATTCCATCCAAAAGATATTCGCTCAAAGTTGTAATGTCCAATAGCAGTTTAAAGCAACAATTTACTCCCTCAGTTTTTAACTTTACAAATCTAGATTTAAGGTCTTCTGAGGCATTCTTAAAATAATCTACATCATATTTTTCAGGAAAAACATCATTATAGAAATACGTCAGTTCTTTAAATCTTTCAGCTTTACATTCAGAAAGCGTTGTCATTAGCTTTACATATGATAAATATGAAAATAGTGAATTAGTTTCCACCACTTGCTCATTTAAATAAACAGTTACAGCTTTAAACATTGTCTGGGACAAACCATTGACTATTGATGCATTTTTAATATCCGCTAAAGCCGTAATTCCGTCAGGTCCCGTTAATTCAACCATCAGTTATAGCGTCAAGCTCGAAAGATCAATAAATTGTCCCTTAACTCCCGGGATACGGAATTCAATATAAGAGTCTTTAAATTTATTGTTAATACTTGAATTCACAGGTAAAATATCCTGTGTCTGTCTTGAAAATATCGTACTTTCAACCATTCTATGCGGATTAACTTTAGGAAAGCCATCGCTTATAGCAGCTGTATAATTTTCTAAAGGAACTTGCAATGCTGCACTAGGAGCATTTACACTCATCATGTCTGCGTCTAGCATACAACTAGTACTGTTTTTATGAAAACACGTCTTTATATCTATCCATTTTCTTTATATAGGCAGGTCTTTTCGTTTTTCTTTTCGTTATTCGGCCACCTGCTAACAATTTAGGACCTATACTTTTCAATGTTTCCATACCGCGTTTTCTAATTGAATCTTTCAAAGTACCTTGACCAGCATTTATATCCTGCAAAACATTCTGTCCCATTGTCAATGCTGCTGGCATGATAGTTTTTATTAGGAAAGGAGTTGCTCTACGAGCTAGACCAGTTAAGAAACTTAATATTCCACCTCCTCTTAAATGTCTTCTATCAAAAACAGTAATATCGCCCAGTGCTCCACCTCTCTTCCCTCGAGGAGCGATAAATCGCCCTACCTCGTCAACAGACAGCGGTACAAACCCGACCCTCATGTTTAAACAGGCCAGGAGAGAATGATAAACTCCCTCTACTCACGCCATTATATATCAACGGGTCTAATATGTAATACTGCAATCGTACATCCATCCTTTTCAAAATATACAGGCTCCCCATCTTGATCTGTTAATCTAATACTGATGCCATCAATATTAGTCGTATTTAAAGGTTTATATAATTTCCTGTGTGTTACATTACTTTGAAACGAAACAACATCCAAGATATTTACAATCTGATTACCAAACATGGTGGGCTGCACCTTATCACAATATACACACAAGAAATCTATACGGCCTCCCGGCCTAGGATGATAATAGCATGTATCTTGTACAGATAACCTGTTATTAGGTAGTTTATTCATAATAAAAATATCATAAGCTTTACCTACTTCAGCTCCAATAACTTTACATATATTTCGACCGAAAGATAAAGAAATTCGAACAACTAATTTTCCATCCTTTGTAATAAATAATTTTAACAACTTCTCACTAAATGCTGCATTAAACTTAATTCGATTAATACTCGAATCATATTTCATATAAACGCCCCCGTGATCTGGGAAATTATAATTAAGTACGGGTCCTATAAAACTCAGTGAACCTTTTGAAAATATAGTAGAAATTTCTCTATTTAAAATAGTCGTTAGCTCTATGCAATTATCACTGGCTAAAATATCCGACTTTAAAGTGAAAGATGTATTCACCGTACTCAAATCAGATAAATTTTTATTAGACACTAGAAGTTGAACTGAAATAAAACTTTCCGGGTCATTCCTCCTAACAGCGAAATAAGATGGAGGCAGGAATATATTCTTAAGGCACACTTCATAAACTTTATTCGGGTCTAAAGGCAGCTGATTATGTAATCTATTTTCAAAAGCATTGGGAGCATTGTTTTTAAATACATCAGTATCAGAGTTACTCGCTGTACATATAACGTAACTATCCATCCTGTAGACTAATAGTAAATGAAAAAAAATAAACAGAAACTCACCTTAATATGGTATCCAGGTAGACTCTCCTTCATCTCCAGCCTTGATCTTCCTCTTCAAACTCGGAGAAAACACTTGATTTTTCGCATCTACATTTCTAAATAAATTCTTAGGTGTAGAGGTCAAAGAAAAAAACAACTTTGCTATGGGCAGTTTATCTTCTGGGAATAACAATTTCGGAGTGCACATCCTGCCTATAACGTCATCAACAATATTGATCCCAGTAACTGGCGATGTAATGTTCCCTTCCTCATCCCACTTCACAAGTCCAGTTGTATTAAAATAATTTAACAAGGAGACAGCAAAATCATAATCCTTAATCAATAGCTTTTCGTGGTACAAGATAGAATTCTTTCATTATTCCTTATTAAATAGCCTTGAAATAAAATTTATAGCTATGGGAAGTAAAATGCCCAATAAATTACCTCCTCTTTTACTTGTTAATATGTCTTTCTTGAGTGAAATAGCCTTATTCTTACAGGCTAATGTATGGAGTAGAGCTCTATATTTAGAAAGTCTCTTTAAAATAGGCTTCCCAACTTCAATTTTATTTTTTAAGAAATTATTAAATATTTCCGATAAGCAAAGTATATGTTCCTTTTTAAGAGTCTTAATTAACTTTTTCCTAGAATTATAACCTAATCTAGCTAATAGTTCAATAAATCCACGATACTTGCTAACTAAGGGCTGCTTCTTCATAGTTTCTTCACGTCATCTGAATTCACCCACTGATCAAATGAACTGTCGTAACCGACGTATCTAACTTTATATAAAGTAGTATTACCAACTTTACGTTTACTGATAATTCTCTCAATTTCAAATGTATCTGACAAGTAGGTGGGAGTCAACTCCTCTCTATAAAATCCGCCTTCTATAAGTATATTATTTAAGTCCTTTAGATAATATAAAGGCACGGGTTGTTTAGTATCAATTTGAGCAATTGTAAATATTTCCTTAGTGTTCTGTTGATGAAAACCTCTTTTGAACTTTGAAATACGATTAGATAAGGCAAGCCGTACTGTATCTCCTACAGACAGATGATTACTGATGCGTGGCTTAGTCTGCTGCTCTCCTTTATACATGAGCTTAAATTGCCTAGTCACATCTTGAGGCGAAGATAAAGCGTGTACATCAATAGGTATTTTCCCCTTTAATCCTCTATGTGGTGTTCTATTATACGTTTTAACCATATCAGGTAAAACATTTATATAGGTTAAGGTGTTATAAGCCGTTAAATATTTATATATCTTAGTTTTCAATGTTCTTATAAATCTCTCTGCAATGCTGGCTTTATTTTCCTGAGAAAATACACTGTACAGATCAATGTTTTTACTGTCTAACAATCGTTTCATATATTTATTATAGAATTCACCGCCCTTATCAGTGTTAAGCTTCCTTACACCTTTTGATGAAGGTAAATCCAGAGTAGCTTTCATGGCTTCACTTACACTCTGACCTGATTTAGTGGATAGTGGAACTACATGTGCAAACCTTGAAAATATATCAACACAAACTAATAAATATTTAATATCATTGTTGTGCTTAGCTAACAATGTCATATCAGCCAAGTCACTGGTAAAGAAAGCTACAGGGCTAGGTGCTAAGATACGTCTTCGTTTAAATTTACGTTTTTTTAATAGATGTAAGGTATATGCATTAGACGTTTTTAAATAGTCTTTCACATCTTTTATAGTTAATTCAGGGATTGTTTTCTTTGCTGTCTTATACAATTTTAAAACGCCACCAAACCCACCTATGGACTTGGGGTCATTGTATATCTTATTAAGAGTTTGTGTAATGTTCACCATTGATACACTATTTCATATGGGGATTCATTTACAATATTTCCCCTAAATATTATGGATTCAGGTGTTTTAGCGCCCAAGTCAACAAGTAAATACCCATACTGTCGAGAAATCACTTTCTTATATATATCTAAAAATTTCTTGGCATCTTGTTTTCCGAATATTTGTCTGCCTAATGTTTCTATCTGGGACAAGTCTCTTGATTTAAGCAGAATAAAATGAGAAGCATTTAAACTTATAGATCTAGAAAATTTCCCACTGAAAAATATATTTTGGGTTATAAAAATAACAGAGATGTTCTCATGCCGTCCCTTAGTAAATATATCACTTACTATTTTAGAGTTTGTAGATTCAACATACAAGTCATCATAAACAACTAATATATGAGATGTGTCCTCTGGATCACGATCGTCTAAAGGGTTTACAATTTCAGAGTAAAAAGATATCTTATGTTTAATAAGTGGATTAGTTCTCAACTCTTTATACCCGCTTCCACAGATAATTATTTTTGCAAAGTTCTGCTGATATTTCTCTATCATTTTAGCACATAAATAGCTCTTCCCACCATTTGAAAATCCAGCAATAATAATTCTTGACGGTTCACTAAATATATTCAACTGGGATTCAGTAATAGCTTTTTTCTGCCCTTCCATGTTGCTAGGATTCAATAGACTAACTACAAATATATAATGAAAGGAGTATTTAAACGAAATCTACATTCGAGTTTTTATTTTAAACATAGCCAATAAAATCATAGTCATAACATATCCAATACAGTAATAAAAAATCATAGAATATACAATATCAAAATAACAGGCATTAAATCATAGTCATTTTCATATCAAATACAGTAACAAATCATGCCAATACAGTAACAAAATAAATTATAGTCATAACATAGCAATTTGAACATAGCAATTTGATCATATCCAATACAGTAATAAAATCATAGAATATACAATATCAAAATATCATAGACATTTGAATATAGTCATTTCATATCAAATACAGTAAGAAAATCATAGCCAATACAGTAACAAAATAAATCATAGTCATAACATAGCCATTTGATCATATCCAATACAGTAAGAAAATCATAGCCAATACAATATTATAGACATTTGAATATATTACAGTAACAAATCATAGCCAGTACCGTACCAAAATAAATCATAGTCAATAGAATATAGTTATAGATAATACACAGACAATACAGTAACAGACTTAGTTGTTGTTAGGGAATAATTGCTGAGCGACTCTATCCCGCTTTTCCCAAAGATTAAAAATGGGGAACAATTGACGTCTTGGTTGGGGATTATCTACAATTACTGGATCCTCTACCTCTACCTGAACCTCTTCCTGCACCTGTACCTCTTCCTCTACCTGTACCTCTTCCTGTACCTCACGCTCTGGAATGTCTGGGCGACCGTAAGCTAATGACTCTGTGGGACTAATGAGGTACCTCTTGTCATCAAAAGCTGACAGACCACGCTTAGTTGTTTTACACGTGCATATCTGTCCATTAACATTACGAATGGATCGGCATACAAAATTAAAAGTTGTATTTGTCTCTAGTGTGTTCTGAAAAGATGCATGTGTTATTTTCTTTTGTTGGTGATAAGGAATCCCTTTACATTTACATAAATGTTCTTTATGAAGGGTTAGGAGAGAGTAAGTTTTAGGCTTGAGTGCAATTAATTCAGTTATAATTTTCTGCTTTACTTCTGACTTGAGGAGTCCTAGTTCACCTTTGCGAGTAGCAGAATACATGGGATGATCTTTGTCAAAATTACTGAAATCCATATAATCTACTAGAGGAGCTTTTGTCATTTCTTGGAAAGCATCTTTACAGGTCAGAGTAAATATGAATGAGTCTGTATCCGTATAAATTTGTCTAGCTCTCTCCCCATAATGGGCTTTAACTACATTATACCAGAACTCGTATAAACGCCTCTTGGCTATCTGCAAGATTTGATATCCCATATAAGAAGGAGTGGTAACTTTAAGGATGTCTTTCATTACTGTACAGAGAACCCTATCTGGACCTAAAGAGACAGCTCGTTTATACAAAGGGTTTCTTGCATGAGTTAAGAATGAATGTTTTGTCGTTACTAGATGGTGAGTATTAGCATATCTAGATATATTTGTCATTGATTTCCCGTACAGACTATTACTTATGAGTTTAAAGGCTTTTTCTTTAACTTTACAGGTGGTATTGGCTCGTTCTCGAATGTTGGTTGAAATAAAATCTTTTAAATAGGGAGCCTGTTTAAATTCATAGATTGTTTTTACTCGTTCAACTTCTAGTCCAAGTTTTAATAGCAATTGCAGGAAATCAAGGCTTACTAAGTAGTTGTTTTGGGGCAAGTGGGATGCAATTAACTTAGTATTTTTAGGTGGGAGCTTACGTTTTTCATCATTAAGGGTTTTCTTACTGTACTCTGACAAAAACTCCTCAGTTATATTAGTATGAGACAGTACAAGGGGCAGATCATCAGTATACCTGGCTACCTCGGGAGATACATGTTTTGTATCGCATAAAATCCAATAGCCTTTGTCTTTATCACAGGGGATATGTTGTAACCCTTGCCCTAATAAGGTATCCCGCTCAAGGTCAGTTAATTGTCTAATCCTTCCCTGGGGAAGTACCTCAGCCATGCACGCTGCATATAGGCTGTTGAAGTCGAGGTACAAAATGTGAGTATCGTCATCAGAGCTAGGGTTAGATGTAGTGTGTTCGTTAACAGCCTGTGTAAATTGTCTTATGGAAGATGTGAACCCCCCTCTAAGATTCCTTCTCAACAAATCATATACATTCTGATCATACACATAGTCAAGTACAACTTTTGATTTAAATAAGAACGCGTCCCAAGCGTAACTAGGAAGTGATACATAGAAAACAATATCTAGTTCATAAATTTCTTTCAGTGATGTTCGCCAAAGTGTAAATATATCAACTAACATTCCCACGTCAACTTTTAAATATAACATGAGGTAATCCTTGATGTTTGTACAGTTCCCTATATTAAATACTTTAAGAGCATTGTTATAATCTTCTTCAGACAGTGGAGCGTCATGTAAAACATTGTAAAACTTATCTCGAGATGGGAGCTGAGGTTCGTCTAACACGTCCATGGAAGAAATATAATCATAACATAGGCTTTGTTTACCTTTAATTAACAGAGCTTTAGCTTCATCGGATACGCCATTTAGTATGTGTTCAGTGTACTTGGTGGGTTTCTTACTGGCAACGTGCTCTTTTGCTAAGGTTCCTAATGACCCATTAAGGAGAGCTAGGCTATCTAGGAATTTAAGGTCACCTATGATGACTTGCATAAATTTCAATCCTTCCTTGGTTAGAATTTCTACATCGCGGTGAGGATTTTTGGGCAGTTCTTTAAGTATAATTCCAAGATCATAGGCAGCATTATGGGAAAATGTGGTCAAGTATCTACGAGCATTTTTACATTGTAAATTGCAACGAGCACAATAAGCACCTAAGTAATTATTTTCCTGAATAGCATGATTATGATGTCTATGTTTATCTTTCTTATTCTTGAAAGTTTGATGACACAATTGACACGTATTTTGTCTTTGAAACATTCTTTCCTGTTCTCTAGACAAGTTCTTAGGGAAGTTGGGGAGCTGAGCATGAATAGCTTTCCATGAGGCTTCTAGCTTTGTAATAAAATGATTAACCGCGTCTGGACCTACGTATGAATACGTTTCTACGACATTGTCTAAAAATCATGTAAGTCTAAAATCTGTCTAAAATCATGTAAGCATAAGCAATTGCTTTATGCTTACATTCCACCATGCCTCTAGGATTTTGACGGTCAAAAAGACATTCAAAATCGTAATAGGCGGTGTGAGTTGGGCTATAGGTCCTACCGTAATTTTTAAAACTGATTTTATCATTATTATTATAGAACGAAAATACTTGGGATACAGTGCATGACTCTTCGTGAGCCTGAATTTCATCTAAGGGAGCATGCAAAAGACAAATTTTGCAGAATTTGTGAGTGTTAGGAATATTATACTGATTATGGTTAATATTCTTTACAAATTTATCAAAGTCCTTGATCAGACAGAGATGCTTGCCTTCTAATAACAACAAAGGGACTTTATCGGCATACTTTTCCTGGCTTTTCCTAGCTAAACTAAGATAGTATCTGTTACTTTCATGAGTTACTGTATAAATATAAATAGAAATTTTGTTAAGCTTCTCTATTTTCTTAAGGTTATCGAATGATACGGGGAATCTGATTTCATCTGCCCATACTACGAATCTTCTACGCCATCGAAGGTTTTTGTAATGATGTCTAACGTTATTCATAGTCCTGCCCAATGCTAAGTTTTTATACGCTGCAATGCACTGTAACAAACACTCATCTCCTTCACTTTCAGGATTAAATACTGATTCTTTACCCTTTAATTTTGCAGGATATGGTACGTAAGATCCAAGGTGCATAGGGTGGCGAATATATGAAAAATTAATGGCAAAGCCTGACATGGAATGAATTCCTACACTTGAGGATTGGACATTTTTTAGGCATTCGTCAATTTTAGCAGACATTTCGTCAACCCATGAATTTACAAGAACTTCCACCTCTTCCTGTGTAACAGTCTGAGTTTCGCCTCTAATTGAAAATACTTCGTCTAATATTTCATATTGATCGTCGGCATGATTAAGTTTTTGCAAAATTAGGCTTACATCAGGGTAAATGTGAAATGAGGGAGGGAATTCTTCCTGTATTTGTCTGAACTGAGTGTCTATATATTCTATAAAAAATTCCCTATACCTATTTATATATACGCTGGGGTCAGCGTCTAAATGTCCGGGAATGGAGAAAGAATGTCTCGAGAATGATCCTTCGCAATGGCGTATGACTTCTAACACTCGCAGAAAAACGTTATCTAAGTTAAGTACCTCTGGGGAATCCGGAGCGTTGACTTCATCATCTGATATGTCATGAACAGGGAGATGATTGTCTTCTTCATCTGAGGAACCCTGCAGGTTGCCGTCTGGCGCATCTTCTTCTAGCTCCTGGGACAGCTGGGGTTGACTGCGTACAGGCGTGCTCCACTCAGAGGGTTGGGTTGAATCCAGGGGCGATTCTGTAATATAATATTAGCAATGAATAAACGTTAAGAGGAAAGCAAATTTGAAAACATTAAGAGGATTTGAAAACCTTAATAGGAAAACAATGTTTGTAAATTTAAGAGGAAAATATCGTCTAAATAAAAGGATTTATTATTAAGAGGAAAAACAAAAGTCTAAATAAGATGAAAAACAGAATTACAGATAAATAATAATATTACTTACGAGCTGGGATGTTGATTCCACCAAGTATGAGATTCTCTTGATCACGAATAGGAACTCCTATTCGTGATTCGTAATGGAAACATTTTTCTGTATGAGTACATATTACTTATTTATACACTTGTTTAAAAAAATATATATAATTATTAACTTTTTAAATTACGAAAATTATTGTGAAAACGTACGGTTATTTATGATGCGACGGCGTTTGGGTGGAGGTTCAATGACGTTTCTGGCATCGGTGGGAGGTTCCTGGTTAACGGACCAACGACAGTACGGGCAGGAAGTAGAACCATGAACTGAAATAAGAATAATATATATAAATTGACTGTCTGTATGTATGTATGTGTGTTTCAGATATATATTTTCTTTGAAAGTTTATTGAATGTGCGAGAAAAAGCGGTACTTACGATTTGCACAATAGAGTTGTCCACAGCTGGTACAGGTTACGTCAAAATGTCCAGGCGGTGTAGGCCCGTTGCATCCTATACAGTACAGTCTGCATTCTTGAAGAGCGTTGATAGACATTTCACCTAGGCATGTTAAACACCGTGTTTGACACACATGCCTGATTTCGTTGTTGAGAGGAGACAGGCACAGGGGACACACTGACATGATGACGATATGACTAGGCTGGGGAAACCTTGTGAACAGGATGAAGATTGAATGATGACTGAAAGTGTAGGCCTCTAAGACTTTGGCCTTAGGCGATCTGAGGGGGCCCCTGAATGAGCGTAATAACGATAGTGAGCCCCTGAGTGAGCGTTTGGCTGTTTTATTCATAGCGAGAATGATTGGCGAATACTGGGAATAAACTCTTTTATTATACATTGAGTAAACTAAGAATTAGATGACTAAATAAATTATAAATAAATAAATATGTTTTATTAACGCCTAATGTATATATATATATATAAATTATTACGGTGGCAAACGCTGACAATGACTGGGCAGGTAATCAGGTGATGATTGCCTCGGGCAGATAGCCTGGAGCAGGTAGCTGGTGCCAGCTTAGATAGTCTCGGAGGCAGTTTCAGTAATAAAGGTTACATTGAGATGCTTCGGTTGATTTGTGTAAAACTGACTGGTTAATGAAAAAAGGAATAAAACATTACGATGTCAGAAAAATAGGAAGAGAGAATAATATGAAGAGGAGAGAGAGAGAGGGGCGGTCCAGATATTATGGAGAAGATAAGATAAGATAAGAGGTAACCTGAAGGCCGCGTCTGGCTGACGGTCTAAAGTAAACACAGGTGAGGCGACAGATTGCGAGGTAAGGGGGGAGGGAGGGGTGTGATGTACGAGCAAGAGATGAAGGGGTGGGGGGAGGGGGCAGTGAAATGATTCAGATATATGGCAATATACTAGTTTCTAAGTAAGAAACAAATAAGAACTTTTAACAAAAGTCGTATGACATTATTTCATGATAAGAACTTTAACAAACTTCTAAAATCTCAGAAATTACTCACTCATAAGAACTTTATCAAACTCGTATGACATTATTTTACATCATAAGAACTTTAACAAACTTCTAAAATCTCAGAAATTACTCACTCATAAGAAATCCTTAATCCCAAATCTGTGACCGCCCAAATTCACCTGAAACCCCCTAAGATCCACAGGGGATTTTCTAAATTTACCTGAAAACCCCCAAGATCCACAGGGGATTTTTTCCCCCAGAAAAAAAAAATCCTCTGTGGCTCTTACCTCCTACTACTAACAGCGAAGTACTAAGTTGGGTTTCTGTGGTTGATTGAAATTTATAGTTATTATGGTCGATTATTTTGAGTGTTATTGAGGTGAATTTTATGGGAGGGTTATTGTAGTAAATATATTTTATATATAAAGAGGTGAATTTACTTTCATGGAATTATTATGCCGGGTAACTTTGGTTGATTAATAAAAAATGGAATTAATTAGGAAGTGATGTGATGGAGGCCGATTACGTACACTGTTTGAAATTTATATATTATAGAGCATAATAGGCTAAGGAACCTGTTTTCCAGTTGACTGACAGTAGAGATGCGAGCCCAAAGAGCAGAAGTTCAATCCCCACAATCACAAGAAGGCGAGTGCATTATAGTGAGAACAAAAACATGGTTCTGTGGTTGTCAGACAAGCACCTCCACTGTATACATGACCACTTGGTTGTCAGACAAGCAGCTGCACAGTATTCATGACTACTTGGTTGTCAGACAAGCAGTTCCACAGTATTCATCACCACTTGGTTGACAGATAAGCAGCTCAACAGTGTTCATGATCACTTGGTTGTCAGAAAAGCACCTCCAAAGAATGCATGGCAACTTGGATGTCAGACAAACAGGTCCACAGTATTCTCGTCCACTTGATTATCAGACAAACAGCTCCACGGTACTATATGACCACTTGGTTGTTAGAAATGCTAATTACAAAAATACGGAACATTGTGGATGTAAGACTACGTCGCTGCGTAGCCACGCAGTAAAACAACGTGGCTTCCTGACAATTTGCTTCACTGTTCACGTCATCACGTGATATCTACAACGGTGTTAATGACTGATTTCTTAATAAAAGAGTAAATCGTTCAAATGGTTATTAACGGTAATATAAGTAAACACACACACACGGGTGACCTCTGATGACCCAGAGGTCAAAACAGTCGTGTCACGAGTGATCGCTTTCATTCCTACCATAAAAGGAGTGTTGTATTAAGAGTTCTCTGTTAAGTACCATGAGGGCAGTTTTCACTCCTGTAAGGTTATCACTTCCTTCAGATGAATGTTCTTGGTGTCACTGGAAATTAACGCTTATACATGGTGTCTCGGGGTCACTTGAGGTGAAGGTCTATATAATACTTGGTGAGTCTTGACTAATTAGGAAGAGTCACGGCCTCAGAGTGGGGTCTGCCGCCGGTGGCCGGACGGTCGTCAGTTCCAGCCCTCATCAATGTAGTTACGCTTCCTTTTTATGTTTTCAAAATATAATTTACTAACATAAGAAGTTAATTATCAAGTAGATTAAAGGATATCGAACACGATGCCAGATTCGAATTTTGGCTCATAATATCTCACACGGAAAACATTATTCCTCTATTATTAATAAAAAAAATGATGTTTTTAGTTATTATGCGAGTTATTATGGAAGGCTGTTATTGTTGGCGTTATGATAAACAATTTCTGCAGGCTGTTATAGGAAAATATTGCACCACGCAATAACAGCTAGAATTCTAAAAGTTATTTTGTCAGAT
Source organism: Procambarus clarkii (assembly GCF_040958095.1). Classification (NCBI taxonomy): domain Eukaryota; kingdom Metazoa; phylum Arthropoda; class Malacostraca; order Decapoda; family Cambaridae; genus Procambarus; species Procambarus clarkii. The sequence continues at coordinate 25,326,388 of NC_091153.1, forward strand.
AATTAAGGCTGGTTATTACTTCTTATTGTTTATATTACAGGAACAGTCACCAAACAGAACGCCTTAAAGGAAACCAACGTCGTCTATGCCTTCAAATGCCCACTTGGAGACTGTAGGCCCCAAAGAACTCAGTATATAGACAAGACAACAACGTCCCTTTCTAGACGATTAACAATGCATAAACAACAGGGCTCCATGAAGGAACATATAATCTCTTCTCACAACCAGACAATCACCAGAGAAATCTTAACAAACAACAAAGAAATCATCGATAGATACAACGATAGCAGGAGGCTCGACATCAGCGAGGCACTACACATCAAAACGTCAACACCAGCAATCGATAGCCAATTATGCACAACTATATTCTACCCACTTCAAGACCCCGAACCAACATAGAAGCAACAAGAGGAGGTATGGGCCAATAGGCCTTCTGCAGTTACTTCCAGATACATTATACCGAATTTATACCCATTGTTTCGTGTTCTGTCTTGTGTTTGTCACCTATTCATAAGGATATGTACAAGGGTAAATTAGATTAAGAGAGAAAATGGAAAGTTGAAAGAGAAGGTGAACCTCAATCAAATATTTAACTCAACATTCACAGGAGAAAAATGCATGAGTTTACTTAAAAAGATATCTGAATGGTTAGGTTATGGATATTATATTCAACGAATATGCCCAACACATGCATAAACATCACATCTTTAACAAACACCCCATGAAATGCATAACAAAGAAGTTAACCCCTGAATCGAGTAAAATCATTATTAACAAAATTTTACGCGATAATGCTTCAGTACTCAATCTTTGACAAAAATATCTTGAAATGCCTAAGCTCCTTTCTTAAACAATACCTCCTTGAAATGCATAAACACCTATTTGTTCAATTATCCATTAAAATGAGTAAATAACCATATATAACACATATTCCTTGATAATGCTAAAATATCACTTCTTAAACAAATACCCTTGAAACCGATAAACACATCTTAAACAATTAGCTCTTGAAATGCATAAACACCATATATATCAATTATATATTGAAAATGAGGCAAAATGTATATGAAACTCAGATTAGTAAACATAAACGAACTGAAGAAAACATATGCCTTTGATTAGATGTTAAATTTAAAAAGAAAATGGTAAAGACTAGATGTTGTAAAAGAGTTCTCTATAAATTATTGAAAAAAAAGAAAGTGGATATATAAAATAAGTAAAGGTTGAGTGTGTGTGTGTGTGTGTGTGTATTCACCTAGTTGTACTCACCTAGTTGTAAACATGACCACTTGGATGTCAGACAAGCAGCTCCACAGTATACATGACCACCCTAATGTCAGACAAGTAGCTCCACAGTATACATGACCACCTTAATGTCAGACAAGCAGCTCCACAGTATACATGACCACTTTAATGTCAGACAAGCAGCTCCACAGTATACATGACCACCTTAATGTCAGACAAGCAGCTCCACCGTATAAATTGTTAGAGAAGCAGCTCCAAAGTATTCATGACAAATTGGTATGTCAGACAAGCAGCTCAAAGTATTCATGGCCACTTAGGTATCAAACAACCTGTTTTTAGTATGTATTCCTGACCACTTGGTTGATAAACCAGCTGCACCTCGGTATTCATGACTACTAGGTTGTCAGTCACTTTAATTAAAAATATGGATGCAAGAGCAGTAACGCCTCATGACCACGTGACTGGCATTCCAAAGAGTTAAGAACATAGGAACAAAGGTAACTGCAGAAGGCCTATTGGCCCATACGAGGCAGCTCCTATTTATAACCACCCAATCCCACTCATATACTTGTCCAACCCGCGCTTGAAACAATCGAGGGACCCCACCGCCACCACGTTACGCGGCAATTGGTTCCACAAATACACAACCCTGTTACTGAACCAGTATTTACCCAAGTCTTTCCTATATCTAAACTTATCCAATTTATACCCATTGTTTCGTGTTCTGTCTTGTGTTGATACTTTTAATACCCTATTAATATCCCCCCTGTTATGTCCATTCATCCACTTGAAACCCTCTATCATGTCACCCCTAACTCTTCGCCTTTCCAGTGAATGCAACTTAAGCTTTGTTAATCTTTCTTCATATGAAAGATTTCTAATTTGGGGAATTAACTTAGTCATCCTACGCTGGACACGTTCAAGTGAATTTATATCCATTCTATAATATGGCGACCAAAACTGAACTGCATAATCTAAATGGGGCCTAACTAGAGCAAGATATAGCTTGAGAACCACACCAGGTGTCTTGTTACTAACGCTTTGATTAATAAATCCTAGTGTCCTATTTGCCTTATTACGAACATTCATGCATTGATCTTTTTGTTTAAAATTCTTACTAATCATAACTCCAAGATCCCTTTCGCAATCCGACTTCGCAATCTCAACACCATCTAGCACGTATCTTGAAATGGTCAAAGGATTGGCAAATGCAGTTTAATGTTGATAAATGTACAGTTCTGAGGCTAGGTAATGATGATAGAGTTACAAGATACTAGCTAGATGGTGTTGAGATTGCGAAAGGGATCTGGAAGTTATGATTAGTAAGAATTTAAAACAAAAGGATCAATGCATGAATGTTCGTAATAAGGCGAATAGGACACTGGGATTTATTAATCGAAGCGTTAGTAACAAGACTCCCGGTGTGGTTCTTAAGCTATATCTTGCTCTGGTTAAGCCCCATTTAGATTATGCAGTTCAGTTTTGGTCGTCGTATTATAGAATGGATATAAATTCACTTCAACGTGTCCAACGCAGGATGATTAAGTTAATTCCCCAAATTAGAAATCTTTCATATGAAGAAAGATTAACAAAGCTTTGACGAGTGCTGTGTTGAACCTGTTGTTCAACGAGATGGCAAAGACAATGTAACGAGGAGCATTAAAGCGCAGGTCCCTCAAACTGCTTGAAAGGAAAAGGGAGAATCGAAGCGAATTTTGGTTGTGGGAGATTCCCAGGTGAGGTATTTAGACAGAACGTTTTGTGCCAGAGATAGGGGGAACAGATTAAGGGTTTGCTACCCGGGAGCTGGAATTGGTGATATTAAGAACATAAGAACATAAGAACAAAGGTAACTGCAGAAGGCCTATTGGCCCATACGAGGCAGCTCCTATTCTATAACCACCCAATCCCACTCATATACTTGTCCAACCCGTGCTTGAAACAATCGAGGGACCCCACCTCCACAATGTTACGCGGCAATTGGTTCCACAAATCAACAACCCTGTTACTGAACCAGTATTTACCCAAGTCTTTCCTAAATCTAAACTTATCCAATTTATATCCATTGTTTCGTGTTCTGTCCTGTGTTGATACTTTTAATACCCTATTAATATCCCCCCGGTTATGTCCATTCATCCACTTGTAAACCTCTATCATGTCACCCCTAACTCTTCGCCTTTCCAGTGAATGCAACTTAAGCTTTGTTAATCTTTCTTCATATGAAAGATTTCTAATTTGGGGAATTAACTTAGTCATCCTACGCTGGACACGTTCAAGTGAATTTATATCCATTCTATAATATGGCGACCAAAACTGAACTGCATAATCTAAATGGGGCCTAACTAGAGCAAGATATAGCTTGAGAACCACACCAGGTGTCTTGTTACTAACGCTGCGATTAATAAATCCAAGTGTCCGATTTGCCTTATTACGAACATTTATGCATTGATCCTTTTGTTTTAAATTCTTACTAATCATAACTCCCAGATCCCTTTCGCAATCCGACTTCGCAATCACAACACCATCTAGCTCGTATCTTGTAACTCTATCATCATTACCTAACCTCAGAACTTTACATTTATCAGCATTAAACTGCATCTGCCAATCCTTTGACCATTTCAAAACCCTATCTAGATCAACTTGAAGTGAGAGTGAGTCCTCCTCCGAATTAATTTCCCTACCGATTTTCGTATCATCGGCAAATTTGCAAATGTTGCTACTCAAACCTGAATCTAAATCATTTATATATATTATAAACAACAGAGGTCCCAGGACAGAGCCTTGAGGCACTCCACTTACAACATTTTCCCACTCTGACTTGATTCCATTTATACTAACTCTCTGTTTCCTTTGGTATAGCCATGCCCTAATCCAGCTTAATATAGCACCCCCAATACCATGAGACTCTATTTTTTTAATCAGTCTTTCATGTGGCACTGTATCAAAAGCTTTGCTAAAGTCAAGGTATACAACATCGCAATCCTTACCACTATCAACTGCCTCAACAATGCTAGAATAAAAAGATAACAAATTTGTTAAACATGAACGGCCATTTATAAAACCATGTTGCGACTCAATTATTAATTTATGTTTTTCAAGATGAAGACGAATTTTATTTGCTATTATAGATTCGAGTAACTTTCCCACAATAGACGTTAGGCTAATTGGTCGATAGTTAGACGCAAGTGATCTATCTCCTTTCTTAAAAACTGGTATCACATTAGCAACTTTCCAAAACTCTGGCACTCTGCCTGACTCTATTGATTTATTAAATATGGTTGACAGTGGGTCACAAAGCTCCTCTTTGCATTCTTTAAGCACCCTAGCAAACACTTCATCCGGCCCTGGGGATTTGTTTGGTTTGAGTTTTACTATTTGTTTAAGAACATCCTCCCTGGTAACTGCTAAACTCGTCAACCTGTCCTCGTCCCCACCCACATAGACTTGTTCGGCTGAAGGCATATTGTTAAGTTCCTCTTTAGTAAATACAGATACAAAATATTTATTAAAAATACTACTCATCTCTTCATCACTATCTGTTATTTGACCTGTCTCAGTTTTTAATGGACCTATCCTTTCCCTAGTCTTAGTACGATATAACTGAAAAAACCCTTTAGGATTTGTCTTTGCTTGCCCTGCTATGCGAACTTCATAGTTTCTTTTTGCTTTCCTTATCTCTTTTTTAACATTTCTAACCAGTTGTACGAATTCCTGTTCTAAAGTGACCTCCCCATTTTTAATCCTTTTGTACCAAGCTCTCTTTTTACCTATAAGGTTCTTCAAATTCTTTGTTATCCACTTTGGGTCATTAGTATACGATCTATTCAATTTGTATGGTATACTACGTTCCTGTGCTTTGTTTAGAATATTCTTAAATAAGTTATATATTGAATCCACATCGAAATCCCCATTTAAGTCACCTATCGCTGGGTTCATGTCTCGCTCCAAGACCGGCCCACACCCCATACCCAAGCCTTTCCAATCAATTTGACCCAAAAAATTTCTTAGGCTATTAAAATCAGCTTTTCGAAAATCTGGCACTTTAACAGAATTTTCTCCTACTGGTCTATTCCATTCTATGCTAAATCTGATTTCTTTGTGATCACTGCTCCCTAGCTCACTCCCTATTTCGATGTCATTAATTTGCGTTTCCCTGTTAGTTAACACTAAATCTAAAATATTATTTTCCCGTGTTGGTTCCTTAATGTGTTGCGTAAGAAAGCAATCGTCAATTAATTCTAGAAAATCTTCTGCTTCACTATTCCCTGTTTTGTTCAACCAGTTTATTCCGCTAAAATTAAAGTCACCCATGACATAAATACTGTTAGATCTAGATGCTCTAGATATTTCATCCCATAGATGCTTTGCTTCTATTCTGTCTAAATTTGGTGGCCTATATATTACTCCTATTATAATATTATTAGCTTTTTCGTTTAATTCAATCCAAATAGTTTCTGTGTGTGGCTCTGTTTTGATTCCCTCTTTGAGACTACATTTCAAATTGTCCCTAACATATATGGCTACTCCACCTCCTCGTCTAATATATCTATCTGTGTGAAATAGTTTAAATCCATATATTTGATATTCAGCTAATAGTTCTCTATTTTCTACATTCATCCACGTTTCGGTAAGTGCAATAATATCTATTTTTTCTGTGCAGACAAGAGCATTTAATTCGTTAATTTTATTTCTTAGACTTCTACTGTTAGTGTAATATACCCTAAGTGAATTGTTATTTTGCGGACCTTCTCTTTCCCTGATCGTTTTGCCAATTCCTTTCTCCCACAAACACATACTTTTATTACCTCCTTCCTCCAAATCAATTCCCATACCTCTATCTACTAACAGTTTAAACCCAAACAAACACCTCTAACCACTTCTTCTAGCGAGTTCGCAACAGCAACAACCCCAGCTCTCGATAGATGCACCCCATCACGAGCATACATTTCATTTCTTCCATAGAAGTGTTCCCAGTTGTCTATGAAAGATATTGCATTTGATTTGCAATATCTTTCCAGCCGGCAATTGACACCAAGTGCCCTCGATATCCATTCATTTCCCACTCCCTTTCTTGGAAGAATGCCACATATGATCGGGATTCCTCCCTTGCTCCTAACTAACTCTATGGCTGTTTTATACCTCTGAATCAGTTCCTCACTCCTGACTCGACCAACATCATTTCCTCCCACGCTAATGCAAATAATGGGATTGTTCCCATTACCAGCCATAATATCATTCATGTTGTTTATAATATCACCAATGCCAGCTCCGGGATAGCAAACCCTTAACCTGTTCCCCCTATCTCTAGCACAAAACGTTCTATCCAAATACCTTATCTGGGAATCTCCCACAACTAATGTTTGCTTAGGTACTTCCTTTACTTTCTGAGGGGCCTGCGCTTCCTTTCTCTTCGTTGCTTATTGTTGGAAACATGAATGATATTATGACAGGAAATGGGAACAAACCCATTATTTGTATTAGTGCAAGGGGTAATGATGTTGGACGAGTTAGGAGTGAGGAACTAATACAGAGATTCAGGACAGCCATTGAATTAGTTAGGATCAAGGGAGGAATCCCGATCATATGTGGCATTCTTCCAAGAAAGGGAGTGGGAAATGAATGGATGTCAAGGGCACTTGGTGTCAATTGCCGGCTGGAAAGATATTGCAAATCAAATGCAATATCTTTCATAGACAACTGGGAACACTTCTATGGAAGAAATGAAATGTATGCTCGTGATGGGGTGCATCTATCGAGAGCTGGTTTTGTTGCTGTTGCGAACTCGTTGGAAGAAGTGGTTACAGGTGTTTGTTTGGATTTAAACTGTTAGTAGATAGAGGTATGGGAATTGATTTGGAGGAAGGAGATAATAAAAGTATGTGTTTGTGGGAGAAAGGAATTGGCAAAATGATCAGGGAAAGAGAAGGGCCTCAAAATAACAATTCACTTAGGGTATATTACACTAACAGTAGAAGTCTAAGAAATAAAATTAACGAATTAAATGCTCTTGTCTGCACTGAAAAAATAGATATTATTGCACTTACCGAAACGTGGATGAATGTAGAAAATAGAGAACTATTAGCTGAATATCAAATAAATGGATTTAAACTATTTCACACAGATAGATATATTAGACGAGGAGGAGAAGTAGCCATATATGTTAGGGACAATTTGAAATGTAGTCTCAAAGAGGGAATCAAAACTGAGCCACACTCAGAAACTATTTGGATAGAACTATACGAAAAAGCAAATAATATTATAATAGGAGTTATATATAGGTCACCAAATTTAGACAGAATGGAAGCAAAGCATCTATGGGATGAAATATCTAGAGCATCTAGATCTAACAGTATTTACGTCATGGGTGACTTTAATTTTAGTGGAATAAACTGGTTGAACAAAACAGGGAATAGTGAAGCAGAAGATTTTCTAGAATTAATTGACGATTGCTTTCTTACGCAACACATTAAGGAACCAACACGGGAAAATAATATTTTAGATTTAGTGTTAACCAACAGGGAAACACAAATTAATGACATCGAAATAGGGAGTGAGCTAGGGAACAGTGATCACAAAGAAATCAGATTTAGCATAGAATGGAATAGACCTATAGGAGATAATTCTGTTAAAGTGCCAGATTTTCGAAAAGCTGATTTTAATAGCCTAAGAAATTCTTTGGGTCAAATTGATTGGAAAGTCTTGGGTATGGGGTGGGGGCCGGTCTTGGAGCGAGACATGAACCCTGCGATAGGTGACGTAAATGGGGATTTCGATGTGGATTCAATATATAACTTATTTAAGAATATTCTAAACAAAGCACAGGAACGTAGTATACCATACAAATTGAATAGATCGAATACTAATGGCCCAAAGTGGATAACAAAGAATTTGAAGAACCTTATAGGTAAAAAGAGAGCTTGGTACAAAAGGATTAAAAATGGGGAGGTCACTTTAGAACAGGATTTCGTACAAATGGTTAGAAATGTTAAAAAAGAGATAAGGAAAGCAAAAAGAAACTATGAAGTTCGCATAGCAGGGCAAGCAAAGACAAATCCTAAAGGGTTTTTTCAGTTATATCGTACTAAGACTAGGGAAAGGATAGGTCCATTAAAAACTGAGACAGGTCAAATAACAGATAGTGATGAAGAGATGAGTAGTATTTTTAATAAATATTTTGTATCTGTATTTACTAAAGAGGAACTTAACAATATGCCTTCAGCCGAACAAGTCTATGTGGGTGGGGACGAGGACAGGTTGACGAGTTTAGCAGTTACCAGGGAGGATGTTCTTAAACAAATAGTAAAACTCAAACCAAACAAATCCCCAGGGCCGGATGAAGTGTTTGCCAGGGTGCTTAAAGAGGGTGTTACTAACGCTGCGATTAATAAATCCAAGTGTCCGATTTGCCTTATTACGAACATTTATGCATTGATTCTTTTGTTTTAAATTCTTACTAATCACAACTCCCAGATCCCTTTCGCAATTCGACTTCGCAATCTCAACACCATCTAGCTCGTATCTTGTAACCCTATCATCATTACCTAACCTCAGAACTTTACATTTATCAGCATTAAACTGCATCTGCCAATCCTTCGACCTTTTATATCCGGTATCAAATCCTTTGAAGTGATAGTGAGTCCTCCTCCGAATTAATTTCCCTACCGATTTTCGTATCATCGACAAATTTGCAAATGTTGCTACTCAAACCTGAATCTAAATCATTTATATATATTATAAACAACAGAGGAACCAGGACAGAGCCCTGAGGCACCCCACTTACAACATTTTCCCACTCTGACTTGACTCCATTTATACTAACTCTCTGTTTCCTTTGGTATAGCCATGCCGTAATCCAGCTTAATATAGCACCCCCAATACCATGAGACTCTAACTTTTTAATCAGTCTTTCATGTGGCACTGTATCAAAAGCTTTGCTAAAGTCAAGGTACACAACATCGCAATCCTTACCACTATCAACTGCCTCAACAATGCTAGAATAAAAAGATAACAAATTTGTTAAACATGAACGGCCATTTATAAAACCATGTTGCGACTCAATTATTAATTTATGTTTTTCAAGATGAAGACGAATTTTATTTCCTCTTATAGATTCGAGTAACTTTCCCACAATAGACGTTAGGCTAATTGGTCGATAGTTAGACGCAAGTGATCTATCTCCTTTCTTAAAAACTGGTATCACATTAGCAACTTTCCAAAACTCTGGCACTCTGCCTGACTCTATTGATTTATTAAATATGGTTGACAGTGGGTCACAAAGCTCCTCTTTGCATTCTTTAAGCACCCTGGCAAACACTTCATCCGGCCCTGGGGATTTGTTTGGTTTGAGTTTTACTATTTGTTTAAGAACATCCTCCCTGGTAACTGTTAAACTCGTCAACCTGTCCTCGTCCCCACCCACATAGACTTGTTCGGCTGAAGGCATATTGTTAAGTTCCTTTTTAGTAAATACAGATACAAAATATTTATTAAAAATACTACTCATCTCTTCATCACTATCTGTTAGGGGCCATGTCACCCGAAAATCCGATGAAAAATGGAATATTTACGAAAAATTACGAAAAATACTACAACGTTCTGGCAACACTGTGGTCCAAACCGTTTAATGATATCTTGAAAAATAACGTAATTACAGTCAAATTTCCCGCTGCAACTTTCGTGAATCTGGTCCTCGCGCCGTGAGTGCGCCGCGGGGTATTGTATCTTACGTTGTAGATGTCTTATTTTTCGTAATAGCGTTGAAAATAACATGTTATGCATAAAATGAATATAAACTAACCATATGGCAACACAACATATGGTCTGACACGAGGGTGGTGCAGTCAGTGACTGCGTGTCTCTCATGGAGAGAGGATGAATGCTGACGCGCTCACACAATATCTCCCAGAACATGCTATTTTTGGATTTTTAGCTATTTGTACTGCAATATGACTTACCAAACGAACAAGAGAGAAGCATTGACAGCTAGATGCATGCGAGCTCTCCATACGAGCTGCCCGCAATGCGTAAATCACCACTCACGAGTGACCGCAGGTTCAGTAGACTTTGAGAGCGCGCTACGCAACTCCAACTTTTAATACTAGATAAAATTTCACAGCCTTTATTTATTATTCTATTTACATGGAACTTGCACATTATATGTAGAAAATAAGCCTCTATAAACGCATGTCATTATTCTTATCTACGTAGATTTATTGATTTTATAAATAATGTAGTTTTATAAAATCTTTTATGAAACTTTTATAAAATCTTTAATGAAACTTTTATAAAATCTGTAGTATTGCACTAAATACATCTGGGATAATAATGTGACATGCAAATCTTTATTATATAGTAAGGTCATAGCTGAGTGTCTTATAAATGATTTTGGTTCACAATTGTGGGCTGTGAAATTTTTTGAACATGGTTGAAAAATTCGTCTTTTTTTTGTTTTTGTTTTTTTTCTCCGTCTCTATTTAGGCTGAGATGCTGAAACTTGGCCTAGGTGCAGCACCTTTCACATGTATCAGGATAATAAATTATGAATACCCTACAACAATTTTTTAAATCGGGTGAGTTGCCCCCTTATTTGACCTGTCTCAGTTTTTAATGGACCTATCCTTTCCCTAGTCTTAGTACGATATAACTGAAAAAACCCTTTAGGATTTGTCTTTGCTTGCCCTGCTATGCGAACTTCATAGTTACTTTTTGCTTTCCTTATCTCTTTTTTAACATTTCTAACCAGTTGTACATGAATTTCTAATGCAGTTTAATGCTGATAAATGTAAAGTTCTGAGGTTAGGTAATGATGATAGAGTTACAAGATACGAGCTAGATGGTGTTGAGATTCCGAAATCGGATTGCGAAAGGGATCTGGGAGTTATGATTAGTAAGAATTTAAAACAAAATGATCAATGCATAAATGTTCGTAATAAGGCAAATCGGACACTTGGATTTATTAATCGCAGAGTTAGTAACAAGACACCTGGTGTGGTTCTCAAGCTATATCTTGCTCTAGTTAGGCCCCATTTAGATTTTGCAGTTCAGTTTTGGTCGCCATATTATAGAATGGATATAAATTCACTTGAACGTGTCCAGCGTAGGATGACTAAGTTAATTCCCCAAATTAGAAATCTTTCATATGAAGAAAGATTAACAAAGCTTAAGTTGCATTCACTGGAAAGGCGAAGAGTTAGGGGTGACATGATAGAGGTTTACAAGTGGGTGAATGGACATAACAAAGGGGATATTAATAGGGTATTAAAAGTATCAACTCAAGACAGAACACGAAACAATTGGTATGAATTGGATAAGTTTAGATTTAGGAAAGACTTGGGTAAATACTGGTTCAGTAACAGGGTTGTTGATTTGTGGAACCAATTGCCGCGTAACGTGGTGGATGTGGGGTCCCTCGATTGTTTCAAGCGCGGGTTGGACAAGTATATGAGTGGGATTGGGGGGTTATAGATAGGAGCTGCCTCGTATGGGCCAATAGGCCTTCTGCAGTTACCTTTGTTCTTATGTATTGGGGGTGCTATATTATGCTGGATTAGGGGCTGGCTATACCAAAGGAAACAGAGAGTTAGTATAAATGGAGTCAAGTCAGAGTGGGAAAATGTTGTAAGTGGAGTGCCTCAAGGCTCTGTGCTGGGACCTCTGTTGTTTATAATAAGAACATAAGAACAAAGGTAACTGCAGAAGGCCTATTGGCCCATACGAGACAGCTCCTATTCTATAACCACCCAATCCCACTCATATACTTGTCCAATATAATATATATTAATGATTTAGATTCAGGTTTGAGTAGCAACATTTGCAAATTTGCCGATGATACGAAAATCGGTAGGGAAATTAATTCGGAGGAGGACTCACTATCTCTTCAAGTTGATCTAGATAGGGTTTTGAAATGGTCGAAGGATTGGCAGATGCAGTTTAATGCTGATAAATGTAAAGTTCTGAGGTTAGGTAATGATGATAGAGTTACAAGATACGAGCCCGATCGTGTTGAGATTGCGAAGTCGGATTGCGAACGGGATCTGGGAGTTATGATTAGTAAGAATTTAAAACAAAAGGATCAATGCATAAATGTTGTGTGGTTCTCAAGCTATATCTTGCTCTAGTTAGGCCCCATTTAGATTATGCAGTTCAGTTTTGGTCGCCATATTATAGAATGGATATAAATTCACTTGAACGTGTCCAGCGTGGGATGACTAAGTTAATTCCCCAAATTAGAAATCTTTCATATGAAGAAAGATTAACAAAGCTTAAGTTGCATTCACTGTAAAGGCGAAGAGATAGGGGTGACATGATAGAGGTTTACAAGTAGATGAATGGACATAACAGGGGGGATATTAATAGGGTATTAAAAATATCAACTCAAGACAGAACACGAAACAATGGGTATAAATTGGATAAGTTTAGGTTTAGGAAAGACTTGGGTAAATACTGGTTCAGTAACAGGGTTGTTGATTTGTGGAACCAATTGCCGCGTAACGTGGTGGAGGTGGGGTCCCTCGATTGTTTCAAGCATGGGTTGGACATATATATGAGTGGGATTGGGTGGCTATAGATAGGAGCTGCCTCGTATGGGCCAATAGGCCTTCTGCAGTTACCTTTGTTCTTATGATCGTATGTTCTTATGATGGCTGGTAGGCATCCCACTCTCATTGGATGGCTGGTAGGCTTCCCACTCTCCCTGGATGGCTGGTAGGCTACCCACTCTTCTATGATGGCTGGTAGGCTTCCCACTCTCACCGGATGGCTGGTAGGCCTCCCACTCTCCCTGGATGGCTGGTAGGCTTCCCACTCTCCCTGGATGGCTGGTAGGCTTCCCACTCTCCCTGGATGGCTAGTAGGCTTAAGAACATAAGAACAAAGTTAACTGCAGAAGGCCTATTGGCCCATACGAGGCAGCTACTTTTTATAACCACCCAATCCCACTCATATACTTGTCCAACCCGCGCTTGAAACAATCGAGGGACCCCACCTCCACCACGTTACGCGGCAGTTGGTTCCACAAATCAACAACCCTGTTACTGAACCAGTATTTACCCAAGTCTTTCCTAAACCTAAACTTATCCAATTTATACCCATTGTTTCGTGCCACTCTCTGGTAGTGGATGGCTGGTAGGCTTCCCACTCCCCCTGGATGGCTGGTAGGCTTCCCACTCTCATTGGATGGCTGGTAGGCTTTCCACTCTCCCTATTTGGCTGGTAGACTTCCCACTCTCCCAGGATGGCTGGTAGGCTTTCCACTCTCCCAGGATGGCTGGTAGGCTTCCCACTCTCACTGGATGTCTTGTAGGCTTCGCACTCTCACTGGATGGCTGGTAGGCTTCCCACTCTCCCTGGATGGCCGGTAGGCTTCCCACTCTCATTGGATGGCTGGTAGGCTTTCCATTCTCCCTGGATGGCTGGTAGGCTTCCCACTCTCCCAGGATGGCTGGTAGGCTTTCCACTCTCCCAGGATTGCTGGTAGGCTTCCCACTCTTATTGGATGGCTTCCCACTCTCCTTGGATGGCTGGTAGGCTTCCCACTCTCCATGGATGGCTGGTAGGCTTCGCACTCTCACTGGATGGCCGGTAGGCTTCCCACTCTCATTGGATGGCCGGTAGGCTTCCCACTCTCATTGGATGGCTGGTAGGCTTTTCACTCTCCCTGGATGGCTGGTAGGCTTCCCACTCTCCATTGGATGGCTGGTAGGCTTTTCACTCTCCATGGACGGCTGGTAGGCTTCCCACTCTCATTGGATAGCCGGTAGGCTTCCCACTCTCCTTGGATGGCTGGTAGGCTTTTCACTCTCCATGGATGGCTGGTAGGCTTCCCACTCTCCCTGGATGGCTGGTAGGCTTCCCACTCTCATTGGATAGCCGGTAGGCTTCCCACTCTCCTTGGATGGCTTGTAGGCTTTTCACTCTCCATGGATGGCTGGTAGGCTTTCCACTCTCCCAGGATGGCTGGTAGGCTTCCCACTCTCCCTGGATGGCTGGTAGGCTTCCCACTCTCATTGGATAGCCGGTAGGCTTCCCACTCTCCTTGGATGGCTGGTAGGCTTTCCACTCTCCCTGGCTGGCTGGTAGGCTTCCCACTCTCCCAGGATGGTTGGTAGGCTTCCCACTCTCACTTCTGTGGAAGACAAATGGAAACTTTTCTGACACGTATAACACATGACTGCACGTTGATTCGGTATTTGTGTATTAGTTTCAGTTACCGCAAGATCGTTGTTTATGGCCATATTGCTTTTGATGCTGTTTGTCTCGTATGCTTGTGTGTGTGTGGAGGGGAGCTGCTCTATAGTTGCTGAATGTGCTTTATTTGTGTGTATAGTAAGGGCTTGTTTTACTTGTTATTTAATATTGCACTTGTAATGCAATATTAGTATTGTGGTAATAATATTACCACATTCAATATGTAAGACCAATTTGTTTGTTCCTGTTATCTCAACACTATTTAGCTGCCTACTTCAGTATAGATGTGGTGACCCCCGGGTGTTGAAGCAGTCGGCCTCTCGCTGGGGCCTTACAGTTTCATATTTAATGTTTACTTAATTTCCCTTGCTTGGTTGCGTTCTATTATGGTAATTTATTTCCAGTCTTCTAACTTATCAAAGTCGCGTTATTATGTGTTCATCCCTGTATTCTCTTGTTCACTGAGGGAACAACCTATGCTGTACCGTGTATCACTAGCGTAGGCCTAATGGTGCCACACTCCCTTCCCTGTCAGACGTCTTGGTCTAGCTCTTATCTCACTATAGTTCCCACTAGCTTACGCGGTATTTTCTAGCCCTTAAGATAATTGTGATCTTAATGTTACACGTTGTGACTACACTGCATGGTAGCTCTACCCTCCACTATCTTATATATACAACGATATTATAAATGTATGTGCATTCCGTTTGTGCATTCTTAATTCTTAAGAATGTAAGAACTCTTGTATGTGGTAGTTCCCGTGGCGCAGTTGTAAAACACTCGCTCAGCGATCCACGAGCGCTTGGGTTTGGGTTCGAATCGTAGCCGGGAAGGATTGACTGGGCACCAATCGTTACCAGTAGCCTCTGTTCACCTAGCAGTGAATGGGAATCTGGTTGTTAAACGATTTGGCGGCTCATATTCCAGGGAAAAATTTTGATTAAGGACCTGCTCGAAACGCAATGCTTGCCAGTGGCTTTATAAAAATGTTTGAACTCTTGTATATATAAAAAATGATAAAAAATATTACAAAAATAAAACTAATGCGATCTTTCCTGGCACTGTTTCCCGTTATTACTCTGTTGTCGTACACGCAAGTGGTGGGTTATTGGCTATTTAACACAATGTTATGGTTTATTGTGGTGAATTATTACCACGGTTATTTTGGTGGCTTATTATGGAGGGTGTTTGTGGTGGATAAGTAAGGAGGGGTCTTGAGGTGGATTTTTAGGGGGGTTACTCTTAAGGATTTCATGGGGGGATTATTGTCGTGGAATATGATTTAGGGTAATTGTGTTGGATAATTATGGAGGGTTATTCTGGTGGATTATTAGGATGAGTTTTTTTGGAGGATTATTAACAAACGGAATGCATCAGGAAGTGATGTGGGGGGGGGGGGGTAGACTCCATACACAGTTTGAAGTGTAGATATGATAGAGCCATATTGGCGCATCAGCCTTTGCACCAGTAGATTCACCGTTGAGATGCGGGACCAAAGCGCAAAATCTCCACCACCGCAATCACAATTAGGTGAGTACAACTAGGTGAGTACAATATACAAGACCATATGGTTGACAAACAAGCAGCTCCACAGTATTCATGACCACTTGACTGTCAGACAAGCAGCTTTACAGTATACATGACCTCATCTTTATTGGGGTAAATCTGCATAATATACATAACCACGTTATTGCTAGACAAGCTAATCACGAAAACATATGACCTTGTTGATGCAAGAGCACCAACTCCACATGACCACGTGGCTGTCAGTCCAGAGAGCTCTACAGTATACATGACTGTGTGATCACGTGGCTGTCAGTCCAGAGAGCTCTACAGTATACATGACTGTGTGATCACGTGGCTGCCAGTCCAGAGAGCTCTACAGTATACATGACTGTGTGATCACGTGGCTGCCAGTCCAGAGAGCTCTACAGTATACATGACTGTGTGATCACGTGGCTGCCAGTCCAGAGAGCTCTACAGTATACATGACTGTGTGATCATGTGGCTGTCAGTCCAGAGAGCTCTACAGTATACATGACTGTGTGATCACGTGGCTGTCAGTCCAGAGAGCTCTACAGTATACATGACTGTGTGATCACGTGGCTGCCAGTCCAGAGAGCTCTACAGTATACATGACTGTGTGATCACGTGGCTGCCAGTCCAGAGAGCTCTACAGTATACATGACTGTGTGATCATGTGGCTGTCAGTCCAGAGAGCTCTACAGTATACATGACTGTGTGATCACGTGGCTGTCAGTCCAGAGAGCTCTACAGTACACATGACTGTGTGATCACGTGGCTGCCAGTCCAGAGAGCTCTACAGTATACATGACTGTGTGATCACGTGGCTGCCAGTCCAGAGAGCTCTACAGTATACATGACTGTGTGATCACGTGGCTGCCAGTCCAGAGAGCTCTATAGTATACATGACTGTGTGATCATGTGGCTGCCAGTCCAGAGAGCTCTACAGTATACATGACTGTGTGATCACGTGGCTGCCAGTCCAGAGAGCTCTACAGTATACATGACTGTGTGATCATGTGGCTGCCAGTCCAGAGAGCTCTACAGTATACATGACTGTGTGATCACGTGGCTGCCAGTCCAGAGAGCTCTACAGTATACATGACTGTGTGATCACGTGGCTGCCAGTCCAGAGAGCTCTACAGTATACATGACTGTGTGATCACGTGGCTGCCAGTCCAGAGAGCTCTACAGTATACATGACTGTGTGATCATGTGGCTGCCTGACAATTAGCTTCACTGTCCACGTGATCATGTGATATATACAACGGTGTTTATGGCTGATCTTTTAATAAAAATATAACTCCTTTAAATGTTGATTAATGGTAATATTATTATACACACACGGGTGACCTCTGATGACCCAGAGGTCATAACAGTCGTGTCACGAGTGATCGCTTTCATTCTTACCATAACAGGAGTGTTGTATTAAGATTTCTCTTTTAAGTACCATGATGGCAGTTGTCACTCCTGTAAGGTTATCACTTCCTTCAGATGAATGTTCTTGGTGTCATTGGAAATTAAAGCGTATACATGGTCTCTCAGGGTCACTTAAGGTGAAGGTCTATATAATACTTGGTGAGTCTTGACTAATTAGGAAGAGTCACGGCCTCAGAGTGGGGTCTGCCGCCGGGGGCCGGACGGTCGTCAGCTCGAACCCAGACCCATCAAACATATTCTTCCTTTTCCATAATTCAGACTATTAATATAATTTCCTTAACACGCAAAATAAATGATAAAAAAACACGGAGCTGCAACATTATGCCAGATTAGAATCTTGACAGAGTACAATATACATGACTCTGTAGTGGTCAAATAAGCGGGTTCACAGTATACACGACAGTATACATGGTTGAAAATCTAACAGCTCCATATTATTCATAACCACTTGGGTGACAAAAAAAGTAACTCCACAGTATATATTACCACTTGGTTGTCTGACCAGCAGCTCTAAAAGTATACATGACCACTTATTTTTCAGACAAGCAGTTCCACAATATGCATGACCACTTGATTGTCAGACAAACAGCACAACTGTATACATGATCACTTAGTTGTCAGACAAGAAGCTGTTTAGTATGTATTCCTGACAACTTGGTTGTCAAACAAGCAGCTCCAGTGTTCATGACTACTCTACTTGGTTGTTGTCACGAATAGGTGTGGTGTGGGAATGACTTTTAAATGTTTTCTAATTTGAGGCTTTTATTTGAGATAAGAGAAATTCAAGGAATAAGGAAACAGACAAAACATGAAATATATATTTATATGTATAAGACACATTATATAACATATGGACATAATTGTACTCCTTACAACTCAAGGTCAATCTGAAGATAACAACTTGGTTAATTAAATTTCCAAACGGGCTCTGGATACCCTATGGCTCTTAGTACCAATACTGGAACTGTGCTCACAGCCACTACACCTGTCATCCGGTGACGCACATATATAAACCACAAAGAAACTTGGAGTCTTACGGGCTCACCATAGCCCGTGCTACATGGACACTTCGTTCTGAGTAGCTAAATCTGAAACAACAACAACTTCGAGTCTTTCACAAAACAGCTCTCTAGACTGCCTGAGTAGTCAACCCTATCTTGCATCCCTATTAGGATAAAACTATGGCTTATCTGATTATACGGCCGGAGAAAAAACCCTCAGTAAACAAGGTCGGGTCGTCAACGTTCCACCTCCCCTCAAGTCAAGATGGCATCCACCACTCTTGCGTCATCGCCCCTTAATACTCCATTCTTTAACATTACCATTCAAACCTTTATATGACTTCATTTACCATATTCCCAGTGCATGCTTTTTGATTGAGTCAATTTTTCCTTCACATAGTTTGGCTATTCAGGTACACATTATTCCTAAACAATCTCCAGCTGAGAAGGCACTACTTTGCGTGGCTGAGTATTACTTGTGACTCGCAGCCTCCCAGTTATCAGCTACAGCTTTATTTCATGAAAACATTCTCCAATGTGTCCACCAATTTATAATAACTAACCTCCACAAGAGGTAAGGTTCGTAACAGTTGTCAGACAAGCAGCTTCACAGTATCCATGACCACTTAGTTGTTAGACAAGCAGCTTCACAGTATACATGTCCACTTGGTTGTCATACAAACAGCTTCACAGTATACATGACCACTTACTTGATTTGAGAAACAATTAGCTAGTATTGGTATTGGTTATTATTGAAGGGTAATGTGGTGGATTATTATGGGATGTTTATTGTGATGGATTATGATGAAGGTGATTTGCTGGATTCTTATGAGGGTTATTGAGGTTGAATATTATAAACGGTATTGTGGTTTATTAATATGGAGTTATATTGTTGGGGATTATTTTTTAGAAGTTTCGTGGGCAGATTATTATGGAGTAATATTGTGAGGATTATGGAGGGTTATTTTGTTGGATTTTTGGAAGGATTAATGTAGGGGATTATTTAGAGTTATTGTCGTGGATTATTAAGGATAGCTATTTTGGTGGATTATCATGGAGGGTGATTGTTTTGGATTATTAAGCAGGAAATATGAAACTATTAAGTATTATAAGAAACTATTAAGAATGGTTATTTTGGTGGATTATTGCGAAATGTTATTGTGATTATACATTATTGTAGAATGCTATTTTGCTGGATTATTATAGAGGGTAATTGTGTTGGATTATTAGAGACAGTTGTTGATAAGGATTATTAGAGAGGATTCTTGATGAGGAATATCATAGAGGATTTTTTGTGGTATATTATCATGGACGATTATTGTGGTGAATTATTTCGAAGAGTTAATATGAGGGATTATTAAAGCGAGTTATTGTGGTGGAATATTAAGGATGACTATTTTGGTGTATTATTATGGAGGCTGATTGTTGCGGATTATTAAGGAGGTTATTTTGGGAAAATAATAATTGTCTATTTTTGTCGACAATTATGGAAGGTTATTATTGTTCATTAATATTAAACAGTTATTGTGATAGATTATTATGGAGGGTGATAGTGTAGGCTTATTACAGAACGATATATATGAGGATTATTGAGGCGTATTTTAGTGGATAATTCCTGAGGGTTATTGATCTGGATTATTAGATAAGGTTATTGTGGAGGGTTATTATGGTCATTTATTAATGGCAGTCTCTGTGGTTGATTAATATAGTATTATTGTGCAGGATTACTACAAAAGGAAAATTTTGTGGATTTATTGTGGAGTATGATTATTGTGGCTTCTAGTGGAGGGATATTTTGGTGCACTATTATGTAGGGTAACTGTGGTGGATTATTAATTTATGAAATGCAGTACGATGTGATGTGGTGGCGGCATACTCTTTTCACGCTTCCTGAGTCCAATAGGCTCAGGAACCTGTGCACCAGTTGATTGACAGTTGAGATGCGGGAACATGGAGCAGAAGCTGAACCCCCGCAATCAAAACTAGATAACTACAATAAAGTGAGTACAATATACAAATTCATATGGTTTACAAACAAGAAGCTCCACAGTATACATGACCACTTGCATATGTTTGAAAAAAAAAAAGTTCCACAGTATTCATGACCACTTAGTTGTCAAAGAAGCAGTTCCAAAGTATTCATGACAACATGGTTGTCAGACAAGCAGCTCCACAGAATACAAGAACACTTCGTTGTTAGACAAAGCCAAAAATATTTATGGACGGTTATTCGTGTGGTTTATATTTAGATGGCTACTTTTGTGGGTTATTGTCAAGGGTTATTGTTGTTGACTATTAGGTAGGGATATTGTAGATGATAATTATTAAAAGTTATTATTGCAATTTAATATGGATAGTTTTTATTGTGGCTTACTAAGTAGGATTATTTTTGTGAGCTATTTTTGTTGGATATTTTGAATGAATATTACAATGGGTTTCTTTGGTGGCTTATTAACAAATGGAGTGCATTAGGAAGTGATGTGGTGGGGGCTGACTCTATATACATTTTCACGTGTAGATATGATAGGCTCAGGCACCAGTTGATTGACAGTTGAGATGCGGGGGCCATGGAGCAGAAGCTCAATCCACGCAATCAAAACTAGGTGCGTACAATGTATAAGATCATATGTTAGACAAACAAGCAGCTCCACAGTATATATGACACGTTGCTTTTCAAACAAGCACCTCCACAGAATATGCAGACAATTTTCCATCAACATTATAGCATAACATGTTTTGGTAATTGTCTGTGAAAGCATACACTGTGTTTTCTGTGAAAGCTGTGAAAGCACTGAAAGAGCCAGGCATGTTTATTTTAAGAATAAGCAAAGTTCTCTTGAGACAGAGAGTGTGTCAAATCAGCATAATACGACCATTTTATGAACACCGTCCCAAAAAGCCTCCGTAAATGAATCCATATCAGGATATGTAATTACATATAACAGCTATAAGCATATCACTGTAATGTGCAAAAATAAATGTTATACTCAATAAATAATTGTTTAGCCAAATACGTTTGGTTAACAATTTTATAAATTGATCATTAAAAACAGCAGAGCAACCTATGCTAACCTTGGGGTAGATAGCATTAGTGTTCAGAAACTGTACGACAGTAGTAAACAATACTCCCCTGCCGGGTAGACACACTCCATGAAGTTTAAGCTACTTTATTTGCCGCCGCTTAACATCTGTGGACCTGATTGGTAGTGTAAACTGCACGTACAATGTGCATAATAAGCCAGACACTCTGTTTATTATGAAACAAGTGTGTTTTTTCCCATAAACTGTGAGTGGATTGTGATCAACACCGGACTCCCCAAGCCAGAAGCCGGCGGAGCCTAGACATCACCATTCCAACATCAGCAGTGAACGACCCAACAAGCTCTGGCCCAACAAGAATGCTATAGTCTTAGTACTATAAGACATAGCTCCGTACCTGCATTCTAACAAAATAAGAAGAGGTTGAAGGTGAAGTAACTAGAGATTGGATCCAATGTCTTCTTTGTGCCACTAACCCTACTAATATTGCAGGTGAGGTTCCACCATGATCTTACGAGCTCACCTCATTAAGTAAATTACTGGCCAAGAAAATAAAACCTTATTAACTAGGTTATCAATGTTTAATTAATGTTGATATAAAGCAAATGCTAAAAAATAAATTAAAGTATACATATGCAATAGATAAATTCATATAATTACCTAATCTTGTCATTGTTAATAATAATTCATATGTGGCAAGATACCAGATTAAAAGCATATGCTAAAATAATTAGTAACCGTATCAGAGCTAGCTGCATTACATATAATACCTTTTACCAAGTGGTAAGAGCAGATGTTTTCATTTCAACAGGTTAATGTAAGCAGCCCCATTTCTGTTGAATCACTCTGAAAAATGAGCCAATTTGGGAACACAGAATACAGTCCACTACCCCAAGAAGAAAACAAAAGTTTCCCAGTGGCTAGTTAGTTTCTTATTTTATGGAATCAGAAGTTTAAAAAGTTCCCATAATATACATGACCACTACGTTGTCAGACAAGCAGCTTCACAGTGTTCATGATCACTTGGTAGTCAGGCAAGCAGCTCCAAAGGTATACATGGGCATGTTGTTGCTAGATAAAGCAACATCACAGTGCACGTGACCTCTTGGTTTACCAGACATGTGGTTCTTCAGAATATAGAAAATTGTGGTTGCCTGACATACCACCTTCGTTGTACACGAATCGTTTGTGGTTTTTATACAAGCAGCTTCAAAGTATACATGACCACATCCTTACCAGGTTAATATCTGCGGAGAATACATTGCCACACAAACTAGTTACAAAAATATATGACATTGTGGATAAAAGAGCATCAATTCCAAATGACCACATAGCTGTCAGTCCAGAGAGCTCTACAGTATACATAACTGTGTGATCATGTTGCTCCTGACAATTAGCTTCACTGTACACATGATATCTACAACGATGTTTATGTCTGATCTCTCAATAAAAGAGTAAATCCTTCCAATGTTGATTAATGGTGTATATAAGTAAACACACACACACACGGGTGACCTCTGATGACCCAGAGGTCATAACAGTCGTGTCACGAGTGATCGCTTTCATTCTTACCATAACAGGAGTGTTGTATTAAGATTTCTCTGTTAAGTACCATGAGGGCAGTTTTCACTTCTGTAAGGTTATCGCTTTCATCAGACGAATGTTCTTGGTGTCACTGGAAATTAAAGCGTATACATGGTCTCTCGGGGTCACTTGAGGTGAAGGTCTATATAATACTTGGTGAGTCTTGACTAATTAGGAAGAGTCACGGCCTCAGAGTTGGGTCTGCCGCCG
Source organism: Procambarus clarkii (assembly GCF_040958095.1). Classification (NCBI taxonomy): domain Eukaryota; kingdom Metazoa; phylum Arthropoda; class Malacostraca; order Decapoda; family Cambaridae; genus Procambarus; species Procambarus clarkii. The sequence goes on from NC_091153.1 coordinate 25,349,616, forward strand.
GTTGCCGGACGGTCGTCAGCTCGAGCCCAAAGAGGTGAATACTCTTCCTTTTTGCCTATTCAATCGATTAATAAAAATTCCTAACACACGGAATAAATTATAAATTAGACAAAAGGATCTGGGACTCGATGCCAGATTAGAGTTTTTACTCATAATATCTCATATGGGAATATATTAATAACGTATTCAATTACAAACAAAAAGCGGATTGCAATACAAAATAATTTTCTTGAGAAAGATTATTACGGAAGAATATTACTGCGAGTTATTACAGAAGGCTGTTATTGTAGGTGATATCATAAGCAATTTCTGCAGGCGGTTACAGGAAAATATTGCAAGACTCGATAACGGAAATAATTCTGCAAGTTATTTTGGTAGATAATTAATGCTAATATAATGATAAAAATAATGATAATTAATTAGATAATTGATAATTGGAACCTGACAGCTGTGTGGACAGCGCTCGGGATTCATTTTCCTGAGGTTCCGGGTTCGGTCCCCGGTAGAGGCGGAAACAAATGGGCAGAGTTTCTTTCACCCTGATGCATCTGTTCACCTGACAGTACATAGGTACCTGTGAGTTAGACAGCTGCTACGGGCTGCTTCCTGGGGGCGTGTAACAAAAATGAGGCCTGGTCGAGGACCCGGCCTCGGGGGCGTTAAGCCCTGAAATCATCTCAAGATAACCTCAAGATAAATGCTGGTTTATATTATGTTAAAGGAACATGTTATAAGGGCTAGTTTTATTAAGCATTATTACAATAACTACTTCAACAAATCTTATAACAAATCTAACAGCCCAATAAATACATTTGGTTTCTGTGGTTGATTAAAATTGATAGTTATTATTGTGGATATTCATTTAAGGGGTTACTCAATTCAAGATGGCATTTGCGAATGAAAGCAGATTGCAGACGGAGTTTTATCAAGTGTTAGGCAAAAGAATAGTCACCACGAACGTGTGGCGGCTGACGCAATCAACCCTTTGCTTGTTATACAAATTCTAAACTATAAATAATTAGATTATTAGTACGGTTAGTTAAATTAGTGTCTTAAAACAATGGAATTTATCTTATTGTATCAAGGGTTAGTATTTGGGGTGTCAGAAATTTTCGACATAACTCTGGGGGAGAGAAAACACGGGTCCCAGTTCAATGTTTAGTACTAACGTACCTGATGCTCTTTCCCGAAATTATAACTTAACCTATGTTAGTAAATTAGTGCGTCAGTACGTACATGATGAATGTCCTGGATCTGTGTGACAGGCATGAAGACCTTAAGTCATTTGATCCCGTCATCCCGGGTACATCTACCACTTCACAAAGTGGTCATGTATACGGTGGAGCTGCTTGCCTGACAACAAAGTGGTCATGTATACTGTGGAGCTGATTGCCTGACAACCATGTGGTCATGTATACTGTGGAGCTGATTGCCTGACAACCATGTGGTCATGTATACTGTGGAGCTGCTTGCCTGACAACCATGTGGTCATGTATACTGTGGAGCTGATTGCCTGACAACCATGTGGTCATGTATACTGTGGAGCTGATTGCCTGACAACCATGTGGTCATGTATACTGTGGAGCTGATTTCAGAACCCAGTATGGAATTGTATATTTTTACTACCAATTTGAACTTACCTCGTTGTGATTGCGGGGGTTGAACTTCTGCTCTTTGGTCCCGCATCTCAACTGTCAATCAACTGGTGCACAGGTTCCTGTTGGGTTCAGGAACCGTGTATGGAATGTGCCTCTACCACATCACTTCCTAATGCATTCCATTGAAATAATATTCCAAATTTACCCTTTACAATAATAGACTATAATCGTACTCAGTATTAATCCACCAAAATATCTTTTTGTAGTAATCCGACACAATAACACTGTAATAATCCACCATAGTAACTGCTGTAGGAAATATCCAAAACTTAATCATCATTTTAGGATCTCAATACATCATCTTTGTATTAATAATAGTAATTTAGTAATATTACTAACTTGAAGACTAACCCTAATAATTCTTTTCTTACTGCGTAATTAATTCGCCAGATATTTCCTACTTCGTGGCGTGGTTGTGTCAAGCAACTTAGCAGCAGAAAGATAACATTTACATTTCAGAGAATTAAGTTCTATTCTCCTTTACATATCAGTATTTCTTCCTAAGACGTATTAACTGACACTATGTCTACCAACGATCAAATAATATCGCGTCATTAGCTAAAGATCACTACTTAACAGTAATCTCTGTTATCCTAGAGTAAACATGGAGGAACGAATTTCTCCAGTCGTTTTCGTATACGTGAACACAGTTGCATCGTAATAATTATAGGACGAGAATGCAAATAATATTACCTTCCTTATGACCAACCCTAGCCTTAATATCTCGCGTGATTGAAAAATTATTAGGAGAAAAATTCCCCATATTTAATGTCCGTGCCTTTGCGCATGCGCAGGCGAGACTGGGGAAGGAGGAAGAAGGAGCACCAGCCATATTGCTGAAGCCAGGTGGTGTCCAGGAGCTCACACATTTACCGCCCCGTAAAAGTGTCATTGCACAGCAGCAAGTTCCAGGGTTCAGGAGCGACTCCGTCAACTACTAGACACCAGTCCCGGCGAGAGTAATTCTATTGAGACCTACAGAAATTTAGTTATTGGTGCACTAAGTAACGAAATTGAGTAGGTAGCTCGTCGTCAGGATACGAAACCAACAAAAAATAAAAGTTAGTCTCATATAATATTGTGCCCTCCACTTCACTCAGAAATAGTGGTATATTTAATTTGGTATTGGTTTCTTTTACATAACAAGAGGAGTAACAAGAGGAGAGATAGCTTCCCCTCCATGCGTGTTCTGGAACAGCATGTTTCCACAAGCGGGTTGATGTGTCTGGTCCCTTACGCGTACAGCTATTTTTCCAATACAGCTAAACAGCTGTTTATATTTAGTTATATTTACTAACATTCATTTAACTCTTGGTCTCAATATAATTATTTTATTTAATCACCATTTCATATTTGCCATTTAATTATTACTGATATTTTTATATCTCCACGATATATTTTGATTTGATTCTGCATCTAATTTATTGTGCTAGTAACATAGCAGTTTATTAGTACTATATTAACCCCTCCCCCAAAGAGTATGTGCAAGTCGGACTTTCCTACAACTGCCAATAATAATTAACCATAATAACCCTCCACAATAACGTTACCTGATTATCCATAAAAATAACCATCAAGAATATTCTTCCAAAATACTCCTCCTCAATAATTCATAAAAATATCCTTCTGTAATAATCCTAAACAATAATCCATCATAATAACAGTCTATAATAATAATACATAATAACCCTCCATAATTGTCGACTATAATAACTCTACCTAATAATTCAGAGCAATAACCCTCGAAAACAATACACTTAAATAAACCTAAAAAATAATACACTTAAATAACCCTCCGCAATCATCCTTCAAAATAACCCTCCCTATATAATTATATGCAATAACCATCCATATTAATCCACCACAAAAAACTATTATAATCCACAACAATAACCATCCATAATGATCCACCTCAATAAGCTATCCTTAAAATCCCCTTTAATAACTATCCAGAATTATTTCCTCAGAAACCTTTTTTATAATCCACAACTGTCACCCTCCATAATAATCTGCCAAAATGGCTCTCTTTAATAATCCACCAAAATTCCTTTCAGTAATAATCACCCCATATAAAGCCTTTGAAATAATTCACCACAATAATACTCTATGCTACTAAACCACAATAACTCTCCATAATACTCTGGCAGAGGTCTCCAGCAACACACTGGCAGGGGTCTCCAGCAACACACTGGCAGAGGTCTCCAGCAACACACTGGCAGGAGTCTCCAGCAACACACTGGCAGAGGTCTCCAGCAACACACTGGCAGGGGTCTCCAGCAACACACTGACAGGGGTCTCCAGCAACACACTGACAGGGGTCTCCAGCAACACACTGGCAGGGGTCTCCAGCAACACACTGACAGGGGTCTCCAGCAACACACTGGCAGGGGTCTCCAGCAACACACTGACAGGGGTCTCCAGCAACACACTGGCAGGGGTCTCCAGCAACACACTGGCAGGGGTCTCCAGCAACACACTGACAGGGGTCTCCAGCAACACACTGGCAGGGGTCTCCAGCAACACACTGGCAGGGGTCTCCAGCAACACACTGACAGGGGTCTCCAGCAACACACTGGCTGGGGTCTCCAGCAACACACTGGCAGGGGTCTCCAGCAACACACTGGCAGGGGTCTCCAGCAACACACTGACAGGGGTCTCCAGCAACACACTGGCAGGGGTCTCCAGCAACACACTTTCAGAGGTCTCCAGCAACACACTGGCAGGGGTCTCCAGCAACACACTGGCAGAGGTCTCCAGCAACACACTGACAGGGGTCTCCAGCAACACACTGGCAGGGGTCTCCAGCAACACACTGACAGGGGTCTCCAGCAACACACTGGCAGAGGTCTCCAGCAACACACTGACAGGGGTCTCCAGCAACACACTGACAGGGGTCTCCAGCAACACACTGACAGAGGTCTCCAGCAACACACTGACAGGGGTCTCCAGCAACACACTGGCAGGGGTCTCCAGCAACACACTGGCAGGGGTCTCCAGCAACACACTGGCAGGGGTCTCCAGCAACACACTGACAGGGGTCTCCAGCAACACACTGACAGGGGTCTCCAGCAACACACTGACAGAGGTCTCCAGCAACACACTGACAGGGGTCTCCAGCAACACACTGGCAGGGGTCTCCAGCAACACACTGACAGAGGTCTCCAGCAACACACTGACAGGGGTCTCCAGCAACACACTGGCAGAGGTCTCCAGCAACACACTGGCAGGGGTCTCCAGCAACACACTGGCAGAGGTCTCCAGCAACACACTGGCAGAGGTCTCCAGCAACACACTGGCAGGGGTCTCCAGCAACACACTGACAGGGGTCTCCAGCACCACACTGACAGGGGTCTCCAGCAACACACTGGCAGAGGTCTCCAGCAACACACTGACAGGGGTCTCCAGCAACACACTGGCAGAGGTCTCCAGCAACACACTGGCAGGGGTCTCCAGCAACACACTGGCAGGGGTCTCCAGCAACACACTGGCAGAGGTCTCCAGCAACACACTGACAGGGGTCTCCAGCAACACACTGACAGGGGTCTCCAGCAACACACTGGCAGATGTCTCCAGCAACACACTGACAGGGGTCTCCAGCAACACGCTGGCAGGGGTCTCCAGCAACACACTGGCAGGGGTCTCCAGCAACACACTGGCAGGGTCTCCAGCAACACACTGGCAGAGGTCTCAGGCAACACACTGACAGGGGTCTCCAGCAACACACTGACAGGGGTCTCCAGCAACACACTGGCAGAGGTCTCCAGCAACACACTGACAGAGGTCTCCAGCAACACACTGACAGGGGTCTCCAGCAACACACTTGACAGAGGTCTCCAGCAACACACTGACAGAGGTCTCCAGCAACACACTGGCAAGGGTCTCCAGCAACACACTGACAGGGGTCTCCAGCAACACACTGGCAAGGGTCTCCAGCAACACACTGGCAGGGGTCTCCATCAACACACTGGCAGGGGTCTCCAGCAACACACTGGCAGGGGTCTCCATCAACACACTGGCAAGGGTCTCCAGCAACACACTGGCAGGGGTCTCCATCAACACACTGGCAAGGGTCTCCAGCAACACACTGACAGGGGTCTCCAGCAACACACTGGCAAGGGTCTCCAGCAACACACTGGCAGGGGTGTCCATCAACACACTGGCAGGGGTCTCCAGCAACACACTGACAGGGGTCTCCAGCAACACACTGGCAAGGGTCTCCAGCAACACACTGACAGGGGTCTCCAGCAACACACTGACAGGGGTCTCCAGCAACACACTGACAGGGGTCTCCAGCAACACACTGACAGGGGTCTCTAGCAACACACTGACAGAGGTCTCCAGCAACACACTGACACAGGTCTCCAGCAACACACTGACAGAGGTCTCCAGCAACACACTGGCAGGGGTCTCCAGCAACACACTGCCAGGGGTCTCCAGCAACACACTGGCAGGGGTCTCCAGCAACACACTGACAGAGGTCTCCAGCAACACACTGACAGAGGTCTCCAGCAACACACTGACAGGGGGCTCCAGCAACACACTGGCAGAAGTCTACAGCAACACCACTGGCAAAGGTCTCCACCAACACCACTGGCAAAGGTCTCCAGCAACACACTTGCAGAGATCTCCAGCAACACACTGACAGAGGTCTCCAGCAAAATTCTGGCAGGGGTCTCCAGCAACACACTGGCAGGAGTCTCCAGCAACACACTGGCAGGGGTCTCCAGCAACACACTGGCAGGAGTCTCCAGCAACACACTGGCAGGGGTCTCCAGCAACACACTGGCAGGAGTCTCCAGCAACACACTGGCAGGGGTCTCCAGCAACACACTGGCAGGAGCCTGCAGCAACAGCTGGCGGAGGTCTCCAGCAACACACTGGCAGGGGTCTCCAGCAACACACTGGCAGGGGTCTCCAGCAACACACTGGCAGGGGTCTCCAGCAACACACTGACAGGGGTCTCCAGCAACACACTGGCAGGGGTCTCCAGCAACACACTGGCAGGGGTCTCCAGCAACACACTGGCAGAGGTCTCCAGCAACACACTGGCAAGGGTCTCTGTTATACTCAAATTCTGTCAGTTGAAATGTAACCAATCACAGGCAAGTAGGCCTCTGACGTCATGCCAGACAGAGGAGCATCAAGCATGCTCCCAGCAGCCTCAGTTATCCTCACAGACCCAGAGTAGGTGGACCTCGGCTGGCCAGTTATACACCTGTTTGCCTCACTCAATAAATATATACAGAAGCGACTACTGTGTCTACATTCAACCCGAACAAGGCAAACGAATACTGGTAGCAGCAGTGGGATCCAGAAATTTTTTTCTGGAAGCAAAAGTTCCAGTACCCAGCATCGCCTCGTGTTCCAGCCAAAACCGCCGCCACCGCCACCGCCATAAGCCGCCATCCTGCCACCCACGCATCAAATATTGTGCCAGACCGGGGTCCTGCCATCAACCACTACTCCAGGCTAACGTTTTAGAAGTAAGGGTCAATATTTTCCTGTGAGAACGCTCACTCATCAGTGAGGAGGAAGGAAGCTTCCCGCGCCAGCCATTTTTGAACCTCGCGCCACCACGTGGGAACCACCTATTACACCCACCACCACCACCACCGCCACCCAAGCTGACAGTATCAAGCTTCGTGAGGGTGCAAGCTACTGCAATCGTCGTCAGCCATCGTCGCAAGTATCAACTGGTTATTCCATCGTCGCAATATTGTCGTCGTCAGAATTTATCTTCGTGCTTCTAGCCTGAACAGTGTGGGGTCCCTGAGTCTCGCGCCACCGCCGCCAGGAGCGCTGCCGTCGCATCCAGTTTGTAAACACGCCTCACATGGGCCTCTTCAGATCTTCACGACGCTTCTCCTACTTTGGCTACTGGTGATCCTCATAAATTACAACCCTGAGATAAGTAATTGCTAGTTGAGAACAGCGTGCCAAGTGTTAAAAAGTGACTTATGTAATAATTCCCATAATATCCTGTGAATTAACCATTCAGTGACTTGTTAAATATTGGAGCCGGTTTAGTACTCCAGAGGCCCACAGTTTCTCTGAGACATTTCAATATTCCCTGCATATGATTCCATTATTCATTAATTGTTACTAGTGTCATTACTGAATTCAAAGGTGAGAGAAGTAAGAAATAATTGTTCTAGCAGTTTATTTTTGCATAAAAGAAATTTGTTTTTGAGATTTCCATAGACAATAGAACATAGAAATTTTTTTTTATATTTCTCCAGACCTAACTTGAAATTTATCCTTTAAGCATTTTAATTTAAACTTTTACCATAGGAGTTATATACATTCCTGTGTCCAGTTTATGTGCTACATCCATATTTCTTGCATTGCCACTTGTTGTGTTGAATCTTTTTAATGAAATTTTGCAATTGCATTTCCCAGTTTTTATTCTAAATTGCTGTGCTTAGTCTGGTTTAATTAATTTACATACATCTAATTCCAGTCATTTTTTTAATGAAAGATTGCTAAATTTAGTTTACAATTGCTTGTTCTTGATTATTTTCTTGCCTAGCCCAATTTAATAATTTTATTTCTGCCATTTTTACTTTAGCCAAGTTGATATTTTTTTGTGTTTATTTTTGTGTATACTATTTCTGATGCCAGGTGCACTTAATTATAATCTGCGTTCAAATATTACTTCCACGGCTGTGACAATGCCTACCACTGTTGAAACCCCTTCAGAATCAATGGGAACAGTTGCTCGTCCCAATGGCCAGAGATCAGCTCAGGAAATGGCTATTCCTCTTTTTGCTGGGGAATCGCGTTTATTAGAATCATGGTTTAGTAAGGTTGAAGCGAAAACAGTTGCACGTTTTTCTAAGCCTACTGATGCCGAATACTTAGCAATTGCACGGTCAGCCGTGGACACAACCAAAGGTGATGCACGTTTTGTTGTTGATGAGAAAGCCATTGTTAGCCTCCAGTCTTGGCCTGAATTTAAGGATTTCTTTCGCCGTCGCTTTGTTAATAAAGGAGACCTTGACCCATATAGGTTAGTCAAGAAAATTGCCAATGCCACCATGCAGCCTGGTGAATCGTTTAATGCGTTTACTAGCCGTCTCGATCAGTATCTGTATGCCTTAGTTTCTGCTATGAATAATTCAACTTGGTTAGATAAAGACAATAATCTGTCCCCTGAGGCTATGGCCAAAATGATAGCATTTGGTACTTTAATGCATTTTGCCCCCGAGCATACAAAACCAATCGTTGAGCAACAAAATTTTGGTGTTAAACATGAAATTGGTGAAGTGTTTGAGGCTATTAACAATGCCGCAGATAAACTAGCTCCCCGAAGTGTTCAACTGTTGCCACCCTCTGATGCTGTAAATGTAGTCACAAGCTCTCAGCATCCTCCCACAAATTCTCAAAACTCTTGGTCGCAGAAGCGTACCCATGCTCGTAGCCCCCAGTCAAATTCGCCGCCTCATAAAATGCCGAAACGCCATAGTCCACAACCATCCACTCCCTCATGTTGGCATTGTGGTAAGAGTAACCACCTTGCAAGGGACTGTTGGTCCGCCCCTAGATCATCACCTCCTAGACAATTCTCTCGGCCCCCTCATCAATCTAATCATTCTAGGTTTCCATATTGCACGTACCATAAACAAGTTGGTCACCACACTGCGGATTGTAGAGCTAGGCAAAGGACATCTCCACCTCGTAACTCCCATGGTCAGTCTTGGCGAGGCTCACAGCGTCCAAGACATTATCAGAACTCTCGTAATTACAACTCCCAGCCCAGCTATAATGCAACTTCAAATTATAATGCTCAGTCACAGAATGCTGGAGCTCAGAATGTTCACTCCATGTCGTCGGGAAACCCCCAAGGCCATCCGCTAACCAATTCAAGCTAGCCAATCCTAGTGCCCTCCCTGTGTATTCAGTAGCTACCCAAAATAGATTTGGACACTTGACAGAGGAGGACACTGACTCTAGACCAGTTGTAGATGTTGACGGATCCACAGTAAATTTGACACAAACAAGACGCAGATATCCCAGACAACATAAGTCAAAAATAGTAACTTGTCCAGTCTCAAGTGATGGTCCCCTTGTATCAGCCATTGTACATGGTAGAGTTTTAAAAGTTTTTCTTGACTCAGGTGCAAAAATTAATATTGTCAAGCCCTCAGCTCTTAGAGACATTGAAAGTATGCACCCTACTATTTTAAAACAGTCACACATACCTTTTCTAAGTGGTATTTCAGGAAATAAAGTAAAAGTTCAGGGTGAAATTGACCTCCCACTCAAGTTCAATGATGTCACATTGTCTATAACATGTTTAGTTGTTGACATTATTCATTTTCCTGGAGACATTCTCTTAGGTCTGTACACCATGATTGATGAAAATATTGCATTGTTTCCCCATCGTTGGAACATAAGTATCAAAGACCACGTCATACCCTTGTGTAGCATGTATCGACAGGGCCACGAGTTCAACCTTCAATCAGATTATGTTAATTTTGTTGACACCCGCCTTGCTAGCGTAGGTTTGTCAGATCATTGTCGTGGTAGCATACCCGAGAAAACAGGCACTCGATTGAAGCATAGTAGTTGTACAGTTGTTAAGGAGAATGAGTATCGGGACTTTCTGGAAGGGGACGCCCTAACGGATTCTCGTTGTCTCGCTCGCCTGGCAGCTTCCATCTCTGAAGTCAGTGGTTCCATGGCTACTGACACTGTGCTACACCCTCATTCTCTCACCAGAATAAGAGTTAAGGTTCAGGGAGTGCCTGAGTTGTCGGATGTGATTGCGGAAAGTGAAACATGTAAAGTGAATGGTACATTTGTTGAACCCTCCTGGCACACAGTGCAGGATGGTACTGTCTCACTTTTTATCGCGAACACAAGTAATGCCGATATCCATCTCCAGTCTGGTACCCATGTTGTAGATTTTGCCCATTACTCGTTACCGGTGCGAGTTGTGGATGATGTCTCCATGGATCATACTGTTTGTACACTCACACCAGGAGAACAGGGATCTCAGCCAGAGGTGCAAGCGCAACACCTCAGTCCTACTGATTTTCCTGACTCTGTGGCTCAGCTTTTGAAAATTTTGAACAAGAATAGAGCTGTTGTTGCTCTACCAGGAGAAAAATTAGGTCTCACTCCTCTCATTACACATAAAATTCCCCTTGAACAAGGAACTACGCCTATTTATGTACCAGCTTACCGTCTTCCCCATTCTCAGAGAGCAGAAGCAGATAGACTTGTAGAAGAAATGTTACAGAGTGATGTAATTGAATCGAGTAATTCGCCATGGAACGCTCCATTGATTCTTGTACCAAAGCGAGATGGGACTTGGAGACCTGTAATCGATTATCGCAAGCTTAACAGAGTAACAATACCTGATCGTTTCCCACTTCCAGTTCTAAATGATTTGTTGCAAAGTATTGGTCGAAACAAAGTATTCTCAACGTTAGATTTGTTGCAGGGATTCTGGCAAATCCCCCTTGATGAGGAAAGTAAACAATTGACAGCCTTTAGTACTCCCAATGGTCATTTTCATTTCAAAAGAATGCCGTTTGGTTTGCGTAGTAGTCCAATAACCTTTTCACGGCTCATGACAAATCTATTTCGTAGATTGATAGGAAGTACGCTTCTAGTTTACCTTGATGATCTCATAATCATGTCGCAAGATGTTCAGACTCATTTCCAGAACCTTGAAAAAGTACTTGCAAAGCTCGCTGAAGCTAATTTAAAAATAAAGCTTGCAAAATGTTCATTTTTAAAGCAAAAGATTAATTTCCTAGGTCATACAGTTACACCTTCAGGTATTACATTGAATGAATCAAAAATTATTGCTGCCCGTGATTTTCCAACACCTCGTACCGCAGAAGCCGTAAGACAGTTCACAGGTCTTGTAGGATTTTATCGTTCATTTATTGCTGGATTCTCTATTATAGCCGCTCCGCTTTACAAGTTGCAAAGAAAAGATGAACCCTTTGTTTGGGGAGAGGCCCAGGATCAGTCATTCAAAAAAACTCAAAGCAGCCTTGATTTCGTCACCTGTCCTTAGGTATCCAGATTTTTCTAAACCTTTTACGTTGGTTACAGATGCTAGTGACATAGGTCTAGGTGCTGCATTACTTCAAACAGAAGGTCACAGAGATCACGCAATAGCTTATGCTAGCCGCACATTATCCAAAGAAGAGAAAAATTATAGTGCAACAGAACGAGAAGCCTTGGCAGTTGTTTGGGCACTTAAACATTTCAAGGATACAATTTATAATTACCCAGTTCATGTTCTTACAGATCACCAACCATTAATTCCCTTGTTCAAAAATAAGAATCCAGTTGGAAAGTTTGCTAGATATTTGCTCACAATTCAAGAATTCAATCCCACATTTGGATATATTCCAGGAAAGCAAAATGTTGTAGCCGATGCGTTTTCTCGACACGTAGCTGCGATTCAGTTAAATTACCCAGCATTAGATGCTACAGTAGTAGAAACGGAACAAAGACAAGACCCCATATGGGCACCTGTCATTAAATTTTTGACTAAGCAAGACACTCGCCCGATTCATAAACCGCCAGTACCATTGAAAGAACTAGTTATGTTGGACAATTTACTGTGTAGAGTAGTAAAGCTAGGGACAGCCCCGAGGAAATGTTGTCAGTTAGTTGTTCCAGCTGTCTTGGTACCAACTGTGTTAAAAATTATCCATGATGCTCCTGCAAGTGCACATCCAGGAAAGGATCGTACACTCCAACAAGGTCGATTGAAATATTTTTGGCCAAAAATGGCTAAGGAGATTGCTCATTATGTTGACAGATGTTTAACTTGTTTACAGCACAAGGGACATGTTTCAGGACCTAATCCAATTCAGGTGTACCCAGCAACTAAAGCTCCTTGGGAACGAATATCGATGGATTTATTGACAAATTTTGCGGAAACAGAGAAAGGGAACAAACATTTGCTTGTAATGGTCGATAATTTTTCACGGTTTTGCGAACTAGTTCCTATCCCGAACAAAACAGCAGAAACCATAGCCAGCGCATTCCATGACCAAATAATTTGTAGATATAGTATGCCTAAAGTAATCCTTTCAGATAATGGTCCGGAATTCAGTAATAGTATTCTAACTAGCTTGTGTGATTTATATAACATCAAAAAATGTAGCATCATGCCTTATCATCCGGCAAGTAATGGACTAGCTGAACGTACTAACAGGAAAGTGTTAGATGCCTTGAGAGTCACGTTGAATTTTGATAACAACAATTGGGATGATTTTATACCCTTAATTCAGTGTGCTATAAATTCTTCAATTAATGTTTCTACTGGTGACACACCTCACGCTATTCTTTATGGTACAGATAAGATCCTCCCTAATGAATTGATTAACGTACCTCCTACTCCCTTATATAACGTAGATGATTTTGTTCAAGTGAAGCGTAGACAAATGCAATTAGTATTCAAGAAAATACGAGAACAACTGTCCAAAGCAACAGCCGAGTTCACTCTAGCAAGGAATGCACGAGCTAAACCCAATAAAATAACTATTGGATCTGTAGTAATGATACTTAACCAACACAGGTCTGGTCCTATGTACAAGTTAACTAAGAAATTTTTGGGTCCATATAAGGTAATCGAGCTTATTAAAGGTAACAAATACAGACTTAAGAACTTGTTAACAGGAGAGTATATAAATGAACATTTAGACCACATGAAGTTAGCTAAAATGACTGTTGACGAGACTGATGAGGAAGATGACAATGAACTTACCCAGACAGATACTCCTACTCGGACACCACCTCCTGTGGTTGACAGACCACTGGATGTTCAGCAACCCCATACTAGCAATTATAATCTTAGATCTAGACCTCTCGTTTCAACCGTGCACTCACCACACGTCCATTGGCTAGATGTTAACGAGGATATCTCTCAAGATGATAGTTTGTCACATGAAGTTTCATCCGTTCCGGACCTTCAGTCAGAGCCAGAGTTGTATAGTGCTCTGGATGAGCTAGGTGTAGATATCCGCAGAATTTATAATTGATTGCACTCTGCAGTTATTCTGTTTGTTTTGAAAAAAAAAAAAATCATTTGCAGTATTTCTACCACATGTGTCTTATTATTACCATTATATATAATGTATAGTTTTTCTCAACTTTATTTTGTTATAAATTAGATGCCATTGTTAAGTCTACTACCATTTGTATTTTTACAGTGCTTGTCATAAGAGTTATTATTGTTCTAGCAACCACATTGTGGCCAGAGAATCCTGACTGCTATCACGCAGATGTTAGTCTTCTTGATCCAGGTCTTGTATATGCTTGTAAATATATTGCACATTATATATATTGTACATTGGTCTTGTAAATATATTGTATTATTTCCGAAAAAAAAAAAGAAAAAAAAAAAAAAAAATTATCTATCTTGAAATTCAATTGTGGTTGTTAGGTCAGAACTTTGTTCTATTAATGTAATAATTGTTTAATTTTGTATGGTTTTCAAGCACATGCCATTGACACATGTTAATAATTTTGTTTAGGCAATACCTTGAGTTGTATTGTTCATATCTGATCAGTAGACATACACATGTTCTTAATACTCTGATTTAATCAAAGCATTGTTACCATGATTTTCACCTATTATGATGAATTTTTTTTTTTGGTGCATATATGCCGAGTTGTTTGTATTACGCACACCTGATCTTCTTTCAATGTTTTATTATGCAAATTTCACATGTAAGCCATTATTGTATGCCACCGAGGTCCTTTCAGTATCATTGTAACTATATAGCTAGCCAGAGCTTGTCGACAAGGGACGTCGACTTGGTAGCGTGTCCGAGCGGTGTTATACTCAAATTCTGTCAGTTGAAATGTAACCAATCACAGGCAAGTAGGCCTCTGACGTCATGCCAGACAGAGGAGCATCAAGCATGCTCCCAGCAGCCTCAGTTATCCTCACAGACCCAGAGTAGGTGGACCTCGGCTGGCCAGTTATACACCTGTTTGCCTCACTCAATAAATATATACAGAAGCGACTACTGTGTCTACATTCAACCCGAACAAGGCAAACGAATATCTCCAGCAACACACTGGCAGGGGTCTCCAGCAACACACTGGCAGGGGTCTCCAGCAACACACTGACAGAGGTCTCCAGCAACACACTGGCAGAGGTCTCCAGCAACACACTGGCAAGGGTCTCCAGCAACACACTGACAGGGGTCTCCAGCAACACACTGGCAAGGGTCTCCAGCAACACACTGACAGAGGTCTCCAGCAACACACTGACAGGGGTCTCCAGCAACACACTGGCAAGGGTCTCCAGCAACACACTGGCAGGGGTCTCCAGCAACACACTGACAGAGGTCTCCAGCAACACACTGGCAGAGGTCTCCAGCAACACACTGACAGGGGTCTCCAGCAACACACTGGCAAGGGTCTCCAGCAACACACTGGCAAGGGTCTCCAGCAACACACTGACAGGGGTCTCCAGCAACACACTGGCAGGGGTCTCCAGCAACACACTGGCAAGGGTCTCCAGCAACACACTGACAGGGGTCTCCAGCAACACACTGACAGGGGTCTCCAGCAACACACTGGCAAGGGTCTCCAGCAACACACTGACAGAGGTCTCCAGCAACACACTGACAGGGGTCTCCAGCAACACACTGGCAAGGGTCTCCAGCAACACACTGGCAAGGGTCTCCAGCAACACACTGACAGGGGTCTCCAGCAACACACTGGCAGGGGTCTCCAGCAACACACTGGCAGGGGTCTCCAGCAACACACTGGCAGGGGTCTCCAGCAACACACTGACAGGGGTCTCCAGCAACACACTGGCAAACTTCCACACAGACTCCAATTATAACAAGCCTTAACAGACGAACATAAATCTCGTAACTCAACATGGCAATCTCGGGGAACATCAGTCCAATAACCAATACTAAGTACCACAGACAAATCACAGTCTGCACCAACTCGGCCACATGTTCCCACTGACACACCTCTTAAGATCAGGACTGCGCTAAGTGAACTGATTCCATTCCACCAAGATATCACCCAAACCACTAATGAGGACAAAATGTGATTAGTAAGACGGAAACTACACAGAGGTCAATAAGATCACAGCCTTCCATCGAGGAACAGAAAATGGGGTTGGGTGTGCTCAACAGATGGCGTCGACATCGTCACATACCTCAATAATTATCCTTTATTATTTCCTACAATTACCTCCTTAACAAACCACAACAATTACCCAATATAGTAATGCACTAACATAACACGCCTTAATAATAATCCAGCACAATAACTCTGTATTATTCCATCACAATGACATTATAATAATCCCCATATTAAACCTTCCAAATAATCCACCAAAATAATTCTCTGTAACAATAAACGACAATAATCCTTATAATTATCCACCGAAATTAACCTCCAAAGTAATCCACCTCAATATCACTCAATAATAATCAATTGTAATAAACTTGCCTATGAATCCCTCAAAATAACCCTTCATAATAATCACTCACAATATCCCTCCATTAATCGGCCAACAAAACCCCTGCATAATAACTACAATAACCCTCCATATTAATCAACCACAATAACCATTCATAATATTCAACCCTAATAACCCTTATAATAATCCACCAAAATGACCCTTATCATAATCCAGCACAATAAACATTCCATAATAATCGGCTTCAATAACCTTCAATAATTACCATTACCAATACCAGCTTCTTGTCTAACAACCAAGTGGTCATGAATACTGAGGAGCTGTTTGTCAATCACATGGTATTGTATATTGTACTCACCTAGTTGCGCTGGATGGGAGTTGAGCTTTTGCCGTTTGGTGACGCATCTATACTGTCAATCAACTGGTGCACAGATTCCTGAGCCTAATGGGTTCTATCATTTTTTTGTTTGAAGCTGTGTATGGAGACTGTCCCCACCACATCACTTTCAAAAGTATTCCATTTGTTATTAATCCCCCAAGGTAAATCTCCATAATAATCCACCAAAACATTTACCCTCAATAATCCACAAAATTATCTTCAATAATAATCCACTAGAATAACTGTCCATAATGATTAACAAAATCAATACTACATAATTTACTACTATAATAACCCTGCCTAATACTCCAAAAGAATTACCCTCCACAATAATCAACCAAAATCCTCAATATTAATCCAGCAAAAGCACTTTCTACAGTAATCCAATACAGTAACACTCCATAATAAACTACAACGTTAGCTGACAATAATAATTGTTAGGTTTAAGGTATATTTTTTGATTAAGGTCACTTAAGTTTATGTTCTTATGTCAAGAGCCGATACTTATTTGTGTATAATTTATGCAATTATTATATTCATGATACCTATACCCGGTGTGAAGCCAAGGTCGGTATAAGGTATGTAATGTGTATATATATATGACACCTATACCCGGTGTGACGTCATGGTCGGTATATGGTATGTAATGTTTATATTTATGGCACCTATACCCGGTGTGACGTCATGGTCGGTATAAGGTATGTAATGTTTATATTTATGGCACCTATACCCGGTGTGACGTCATGGTCGGTATAAGGTATGTAATGTTTATATTTATGGCACCTATACCCGGTGTGACGTCATGGTCGGTATATGGTATGTAATGTTTATATTCATGGCACCTATACCCGGTGTGACGTCATGGTCGGTATAAGGTATGTAATGTTTATATTCATGGCACCTATACCCGGTGTGACGTCATGGTCGGAATAAGGTATGTAATGTTTATATTCATGGCACCTATACCCGGTGTGACGTCATGGTCGGTATAAGGTATGTAATGTTTATATTCATGGCACCTATACCCGGTGTGACGTCATGGTCGGTATAAGGTATGTAATGTTTATATTTATGGCACCTATACCTGGTGTGACGTCATGGTCGGTATAAGGTATGTAATGTTTATATTTATGGCACCTATACCCGGTGTGACGTCATGGTCGGTATATGGTATGTAATGTTTATATTCATGACACCTATACCCGGTGTGACGTCATGGTCGGTATAAGGTATGTAATGTTTATATTCATGGCACCTATACCCGGTGTGACGTCATGGTCGGTTGTCAATAAACACCATGTGGGTCATACGAGCATTTCCCTTCCCGCCTAATTATAACAATAATAATCCATAATAACCCTCCGTAACTATCCACTACAATACCCCACGTAATAATCTGCATCAATAACCATCCACAATAATCCACCAAAATAACGTACCACAATATTCCACAAAATAACCCTCTAAATACATATTACCAGAAAATAACCCTCTAAATACATATTACCACAAAATAACCCTCTAAATACATATTACCACAAAATAACCCTCTAAATACATATTACCAGAAAATAACCCTCTAAATACATATTACCACAAAATAACCCTCTAAATACATATTACCACAAAATAACCCTCTAAATACAAATTAACACAATAACCGTCCATAGTAATTCACTACAAAAACATTTTAAAATAATCCACATCAATTACTCCATAAATTGATCCACCAAAATAAACATCTATAATAATCCAACAAAATACCCCTCCATAATTATTCAGCAAAATAAACCCTCATTGATAAACCTCAACAATAACCCTCTCTAATAATCCTCACAATAACCTTCAGTAATAATTCACCAAAATATCCCTCATAATAATCCACAATAATGGACCTCGATTATAATTCAACAGAATAATCCTCCATAATAATCCATCACAATACCATTCAATATAATCCACCACAATAACCCACCATAATAATTTTCAACAATAACCTTCTTTATACTCCAACACAATCACTTCAGTAATAATCCACTAAAATCCTAATAATCCATTAAAATAAACCATCATAATAATTTAACAGAATAGTCATCCATAATAATCTATCACAATAACCTTGCATAATATTCGACCACATCCATCAACAATTACTTTAGAGAATAACCTCATTAATAATCCACTACAATCACCCTCCATAATAATCAACCCAAAAAAATTAATAATAATCCACCACAATAACCCTTCATAATAATCATAAAAAATAATCCTCTCCAATAACCCAACACATTAACCCTCCATAATAACCCACCAAAATAACCGTACAGAATAATCCACCAAAATAACCATACATAATAACCCACCAAAATAAATCTCTGTAATAATCCCACAGAACATTCTTCCATAGTAATATATCAAAATAACCCTTCACATTAATCCTTCTCAACATCCCTCCATTATAATTTCACATAATAACACTCCATAATAATTTCACATAATAACACTCCATAATAATTTCACATAATAACACTCCATAATAATTTCACATAATAACACTCCTTAAGAATAACACATAATAACCTCCTTAATCCCTCACAATTACCCCTTCATAATAATCATGAACAATAACCCTCTCTGATAACCCACCACATTAACCATCCATAATAATCCATGATAATAACCCTCCACAATGAACAACCGAAAGAATAATCGATAACAACCAGCACAATAACCATCCAAAATAACCCTCAACAATAACCTTCTGATAATATCAATAACATATACAAATAAACATCCATAATAATCCTTCACATCCATAATACCCCCTCCCCTTCGTAATAATCCACCACAATAAACCTCCACAATAATCCACCACAATAAATCTCCATAAAAATCAACCACAATATCACTGAAAAATAACCATTGAAAATAAACATGAAGATAATAATCCACCACATTAACCTTTCTTAAAAACCAATAACCCTTCATAATAATCTTCTACAATATCTCTCCATAAAAATTATAACTAAAGCCGTCGATAATAATTCTCCACTTTAACCTTAAAAATAATTTCCTACAATAACCCTCCATTAAAATTCACAACAATAACCCATATAATAAATCACAACAATAAGCCTAATTACAATCAATCACTATAACCCTCCCTAATTATTAACCACAATAATCCCCCATAATTAAAATTCACAATAGTAATTTGCAATTTTTAATCAACAAAAATCATACATATATATTCCGCTGTTAGAGTTGTCGATTTGTCGAAATAGTTTGTTGTAATAACGCCAATGCATAACCATAACTTCTTAATAACTAGAAGTAATAACCAACGTTAACTATCTGTCAAAATAACTTGTAGAATTCTTGTTATCGCGTTTTGCAATATTTTACTGAAAAATCCTGCAGAAATTGTTTATCATATCACCTACAATAACATTCTTTTGTAATAACTCGCATTAATAACCTTTTGAAAAAATCTTTCTTAAGAAAATTATATCTGATTGCAAGCCGTTTTTGTTTGTTATTGAATACGTTAATAACATTATCTCAAATGAGATATTATGATTGACAACTCTAATATGACATCGTGTTTGAGATCCTTATATATATTTTATAATTTATTCCATGTGTTCGGAATTTTATTAAAAGGTTGTATAGAGAAAAAGGAATAGTTGTTAGGAATTTTATTAAAAGGTTGTATAGAGAAAAAGGAATAGTCACAAGAACTTTGGGCTGGAGCTGACGACCGTCCGGCTACCGGCGGCAGACCCCACTCTGAGGCCGTGACTCTTCCTAATTAGTCAAGACTCACCAAATATTATATAGACCTTCTCCTCACGTGACCCTGAGTGACCATTCATCTGAATTCATCTGGATGTAGTAGTTTGAGTGGGGAGGGAGGGAGACGTGTCTGCCTGCGCTCCGGAATAAAGCCGCATCACTCCATTTTTTGGGGTCATAGAAATAGAAGTCAGATCACAGACATCATCAAGTGCATAGTGACTCGTACGAAAATAAAGTGCAGTGATTAACATTAGAACTTTATGTAAAATAGAGATTAAACGCCACACAGGTCAACGTGGGAGAGTGCCACGAGGCCATGTTCACAAATGTTCATGTAAGGATAGGCGATATATTTGGACTATAGTAAACAGTGATTCAGTGAAGTTGCAGTGAAGTGTAACACGACACACATAAAAGTTGAAACGTAGGAATATTGTCATGTGAAAAAGTGGAGATGTATAAGAGAGTGCCAAAATCAGGCAACCCCCTTCAACGTGTATACAATAGCCACAAGGTGACCAGGGTTAGAGTCGTCCTCAGTGAGAATATACTGTGAATTTATACTGAAATGCGGGAATGTGAATCTAGAAATAAATATTAGAGTAAGTCAATAGAGGAAGCCAGAAAGTAAGTATAAAATTCCTATGGTAATGGATACAGCCAATAAGTCTTAATGGTTTAAGAACAATGACGTGGTAACTGGACACATCCACCCAGAGACCTGAGGGGAAGGTTACGGTCAACAACAACAGCTACTTGTTCTCCTGTACATGCGATAAGTACCTGCTTGACTTGGGAGTAACTCCTCTACGTAGGATAAGTACCTGCTGGACTCTTTATATACGATAATTTCCTGCACATAAGGGTTAATCATATAAATTTAAATATATACATATACTGTAATATTAGAAATAGTAAAATACTGAGGACAGTGAACTAAATAATTAAATACTAAGGACACCAAATAGGAAACTGGCACCTCTACACTGGTGGTGACGGTGACCCAGGGAACAGCCAGGGAGTTAAGCCACCCACTAAACTCCAGGTTGCCATCTCCAGTACATCCTGGTGCATGATGCTGGGTAGGGTTTGAGATATTGGGAAGAGACAAATCGGTCTTACAAATTAGATGTTGTAATACACACTTGCAAGATTAGATAAGTACAAGAGCTTGGCATTCGTGCATTCGTCACTCGCAACACCATTCCAAGCGTACAGCAAAACAAGGCAAAAAGGCAGTAAACAAACTAATTTGTGGTCACTGTAATAAAACCTTAAAGTCGAAGACAACGGGAATTGAATGTTATATATGTAAAGGAGTGAGTTACACCACGGGACTGAGAGCTGGCCATTTGCTCTGGTTATGTGAAAATTACCTGCCATCTTGGAATATCCTAAAAAAAACTAGACATCATGAAGCTTGACCAGAAAATATAGTTCATTAAAAGCTTACCGGCCATCCAAAAAGAGTGGGGAACGAACAACAATAATTCTAATAGACAGGGGGCTGAGACTATAGTCAGGGAGGAAACTGAACCGGAAACTCAGGCAGTTGTAAACTCTGATTCAGTATACCTGGATGCAGACGACAGTAGACTAGAAAGTGTAGCAGACAGCAATGACAGCTCGATAGGTTCAGACACTACAACGGTCCCTGTTAGAGTGAGTCAGACCAGAAGGACAGACTTATGCAAATTTTATGCAAAGGGCATATGCAGACATAGATGTGCTGGTAATAAGAAAAGATTAGAATGCAGTTACCACCATCCAAAAAAAATGTTCAAAAATGCTTAGGAAAAGACAGTATCGATAATATAGGTTTTTCCATCCTGACATGCGCCAAACCTCACTCGAGAACTGAAAATGCTATGACCTCAGCTGCCCATACTTTCACGTGAATGGCACGGAACGCTACATAAAGAGTGGCAAGCAAGATAATAAATTTGGAGGAAACTCAATAATTTTTTATACCAATCCGGAAGAGATTTCAAAGAGAAGAACATAGAGAATGTATGGAACTGTATGCCAGACCCACTTACATATCAGAATCACAGATACAACTACACACCAAAAAGAAACTACAACTTCGACACGCAACTGCCTTACAACAATCAGCACTGGTCAGAACAAACTCAATATGTCCACGCATAATGGACTTGCCAAAAAAGTCTCCCAGTCAAACTATCCCAAACAGAGTAGCCTCATTCATCTTTGCCAACATACAAGGACTAAATGCAAGAACAAAAAACAAAGTATAATTCATAAACTGTACTTTGTAAATGAATTCATAAATTAAATAGCCTCCTCACGGAGTCAAATGCAGTATTCGGAGCATTGTCCGAAACCCATGCAGGGGAATTCTTGGACAGTGAGATCTGGATACCAGGATAGAATCTATACAGGTGTGATAGGGTAATTAACTCACATGGAGGAGTGGGTCTGTATATTAGGGAAGACCTTGTATGCTCAGAGATCCTTAACGTTACAAATGAGGTGGTAGAGGTACTGGGAGTAAAAATAGAGAAAATGAACTTAGTTATTATTATAATACTAGCAGTACCCGGCCATAGCAACCTTCCCTGCCCCACAGTCTTCCCCACCATTCCCCCTTCACCCGTCTCCTCGGCCTCCAAACCATTCCCCACTCCACCGTCCCCTTGTCTTCCCACTATTCCACACTCCACCATACCCTCTTCCTTCCCATTATGCCCCACTCCCCTGTCCCTTTGTCCTCCCCACCATTCTCCTATTCCCCCCATCCCCTCGTCCCCACCATCCCAAAACCCCCGTCCCCTCATCCTTCCCCACCATTACCCCCTCCCTTGTCCCCTCGTCCTCACCACCATCACTCAATTCCATCCCCTCGTCATCCCCACTCCTTCATCCGATGCCTTCCTCAAATGATTTGATGTTCCCATCAGAAAATTGGGAACATCAAGTGATCTGATGTTCCCTTCACTGAAATATAAGATAAACATTTAAAAAATTAAATGAAAATATATATAAATTAAAAAGCTATGCTCACAAATGAACGGTATGGTAAACAACACTGCTCAATTCCAATGCAATTCACACAAAATAATTAAATCAAAATGAAAATAAATAAAAATCTATGAAAATTCAATTTATCAATGCAATCAGAAATGGAATTGTAACATATTTAGTATAGCATGAGTGTTGTTCTTACATGCAAAAGATAGTGCTGTTTTTCAAGAAAAGTTTTACCTGTCACAGGTGTGGCATTTATACTTAAACTTACGAAATGAAAGGTATGGTAAACGACACAGCTCAATTCCAACACAAAATAATTCCATAAATTAAAATAATTCAATATCACACAAAATAATTCAATAAAAAAATAAAATAAATCGAAATCTTTGAAAATAAACTTTATCAATGCATTTGGAAACATTAAAATGGAATTTGTGACATATTTAGTATAGCGTGTATGTTGCTATTATGTGCAATAGATGGCGCTGTTTTTCAAAAACGCACGTTTTTACCTGTCACAGGGGTGGCATCTATATAGTAGGTATATAAAAAAAACGCGCTAATTCAAATGCAACGTTGTATCAAAATTTCAAAGCAATCGGTGAAGAACTTTCGGATATTACAGCGTGTGTTGCTCTTACGTCTAACAGATGGCGCTGTTCTTCAAAAAAAGAATGTTTTTTTCCTGTCACAGGTGAGGCATGTATATAGTAGATATATAAAAAGACGCGCCTATTCGAATGCAACGTTGTGTGAAAATTTCAAAGAAATCGGTAAAGAGGTTTCGAAGATTTTCCTCACATGAAAAAAACAGTTTTTCAGAAAAAGCATGTTTTTTTTACTGTCACAGACGTGACATCTATATGGTATGTATATAAAAACCTGGCCGGATGCGAATGGAACGTTGTGTGAAAATTTTCAATGCAATCGGTGAAGAACTTTTGGAGATTAGCGGTTATGCACAAACGAGCATTTCCATTTTGATTTAAATAGATACAAATCGCCAGATGCATCGGCTGAGGAATTCGAAGAACAGATAAACAGAATAGAGAATAGCCTTGATAATTTGACGAACCCGATACCTGATATTATCTTATTAGGTGACTTCAACTTGCCAAGTCTAAGATGGTAAATAACAAACAATAATATTATACCAGGAAATCTATCGGGGCATAACCAACCACAGATTAGAGAACTGCTTAGATTCTGTGACAAATTTTCACTGAACCAGCCCAATCACAGCCAACGAGAAATGGAAATACTCTAAGTCTGGTCTTTATAAACAATGAAGACATAATCAGGGACATTACGATATCAGATACCACATACTCAGATCACAAGCTCATTGAAGTGCTAACTACCATCAATACTCAGAATAGACCTAAAACAATGATCAAGCGAGACGGATTATTCAATAAATTCAATTTAAATATTAAAAGAATAGACTTGGAGACAATAAACAGGGAACTTACAAACAGTTCTTGGTAAGCTGTTCTAAGTAATAAAAATTCTTCAGAATGAATAGAAAAACTGACTTCGGAAGCATATCAAGTCTGTCTAAAACATGTTCCTTTGAGGAAAGCCGGAAAGAGGTCCAACGTAGCAAGAGAACATAGATTACATTATAAAAGAAAGAAAAAATAACGGAAATGCTTAAGCAGACACAACTTTTCCTACAAAGAAGGAATAATTTAAACAGGAAGACTGAAAAAATCGAGCAGAAATTGAAAAACTCATATCAGATTAAAGACAGGCAGCTAGAACAGAAAGCAATACAGGAAATAAAGAAAAACTGAAAATATTTTTTCACATATGCAAAATCCAAAGCAAAAACTACTGTCTGTATTGGACCTTTTTTTTACGAGTGAAGGTTCATACACGGAGGATGACAAAGAAATTAGTGAAATCCTAAAAAGCAGTATGAGGACATGTTTAGCACTCCAATAAACAGCATGAAAGTGGAAGATCCCGACAATAACTTTATTCGAGATATCCAAACCCCCTGTAAATATAACTGATATCAACACGAGCGTGGCAGATTTTGAAAGAAAAAAATGAAAACATGCCCATGCACTCAGCCCCGGGTCCAGATTCGTGAAATTCAATATTTATAAAGAAATGCAAGGTGCCAGTAGCACAGGCACTCGGTATAGTGTGGAGGAAGAGCTTAAACACGGGTTAGATACGAGATGCGCTTAAAACAGCAGACATAGTCCCTCAATACAAAGGAGGGAGTAAAGCATTGACAAAGAATTACAGACCAGATACACTAACCTCCCATATAATAAACGTATTTGAGAGAGTGATTATGAGTCAGGTCACCAGTTTCATAATTAGGTCATAATCCAATGACCTTCACAACCCAGGCCAACATGGATTTCGAGCGGGAAGATCATGCCTCTCACAGCTACTTGACCACTACGACAAAGTCACTGAGGCATTAGAAGAAAAACAGAATGTAGATTTTGTATACACGAACTTCGCAAAGGCATTCGATAAATGTGACCATTGAGTACTCGCACACAAAATGCGGTAAATGGGAATAACCGGTAAAGTAGGACGCTGGATACTCGGCTTTCTGTCGAACAGAAAGCAAGGAGTAAGAGTCAACTAAATAATAAAATCGTGTCGATGCGCAGTTAAAAGCTCGGTACCTCATGGTACAGTCCATGCACCACTGCTTTTCCTGATTCTCATATCAGATATAGACAAAAATACAAGTCCCAGCTTCGTATCACATCCTTTGCAGATTACACAAATATCAGCATGGAAATTACCTCTGCTATAGACATTGAAAAACTTCAAGCAGATATTAATAACGTTTTCGACTGGGTAACAGAAAATAACATGATGTTTAACAGTGATAAATTTCATATACTCAGGTATGGTAAAAATGAGGACCTTAAACATAATACAGGGTTTAAAACACAATCAAATGTGCCCATAGTAGGAAAGCAGCATCTAAAGGATTTGAGAATAATGATGTCTGACGACCTAACGTTTAGGGAGAATAACCAAGGAAATATTGCGACAGCCAGAAAAATGATAGGATGGATTACGAGAACTTTCAAATCCAGGGATCCCATCACAATGGTTGTACTCTTCAAGTCACTTGTGCTGTCTCATCTTGAATACTGGTCATTTCTCACTTCCTCCTTCATAACAGGAGAGATTGCTGAAAAAGAGGGAATTCAGAGATTATATTTGGCACGCTTAGACGCGATAAAGCACCTACATTATTGGGATCGTCTCAAAGCACTCCTAATGTACTCACTAGAAAGGAGACGGGAGAGATATCAAATAATATACACGTGGTAAATACTGGAGGACCAGGTCCCAAATCTACACAGTAAAATAACGTACTGGAATGAACGATGTGGACGAAAATGCAGAATAGAACCAGTGAAGAGCTGAGGTGCCATAGGCAAAATCAAAGAACACTGTATAAACATCCGAGGTCCACGGTTGTTCAACATCCTCCCACCAAACATAAGAATTATTGCCGGAACAACTGTGGATCATCTACAAGAGAAAACCGGATCATTTTCTCCAAGGACAGGTTATCGCTTCCTTCAGATGAATGTTCTTGGTGTCACTGGATATTAAATCGTAAACATGGCCTCTCGGGGTCCCTTGAGGTGAAGGTCTATATAATACTTGGTGACTCTTGAATAATTAGGAAGAGTCACGGCCTCAGAGTGGGATCTGCCTCCGGTGGCCTGACGGTCGTCACCTCGAGCCCAAGAAAGATCTCTTCCTTTTTATATTTTCAAAATATTAATCAAATTTACTAACAAAAGAAGTCAATTATCAAATAGACTGATGGATCGCGAACACGATGCCAGATTAGAATTTTGGCTCATAATATCTCAAATGGAGAAACATTATAAATAACAAACATTATCAATAACCTCCATTAATAACAAGCACAAATTGGGGTTGCAATAACTAATAATTTTCTTGAGAAAGATAATTACGGATAATTATAGAAGGCTGTGATTGCTGGTGTTATGATAAGATATTTTTGCAGGTCTTATAGAAAAATTTTGCACAATGCGATAACAGCAAGAATTCTGCAAGATATGTTGTCAAATAATTAATCAATAACAAGAAGTAATAACCAGCCTTATTTAACAGGAACAAAATTTCGGAACTGGTTATGTTGGCAGTTATTACAACAGACTATTACGACATGCATTATGACAACGTTAACAGCAGAAGTAGGGGGTAAGAGCCACAGAGGATTTTTTTCTGGGGGAAAAAATCCCCTGTGGATCTTGGGGGTTTTCAGGTAAATTTAGAAAATCCCCTGTGGATCTTGGGGGGTTTTCAGGTAAATTTAGAAAATCCCCTGTGGATCTTAGGGGGTTTCAGGTGAATTTGGGCGGTCACAGATTTGGGATTAAGGATTTCTTATGAGTGAGTAATTTCTGAGATTTTAGAAGTTTGTTAAAGTTCTTATGATGTAAAATAATGTCATACGAGTTTGATAAAGTTCTTATGAGTGAGTAATTTCTGAGATTTTAGAAGTTTGTTAAAGTTCTTATCATGAAATAATGGCATACGACTTTTGTTAAAAGTTCTTATTTGTTTCTTACATAGAAACTAGTATATTGCCATATATCTGAATCATTTCACTGCCCCCTCCCCCCACCCCTTCATCTCCTGCTCGTACATCACACCCCTCCCTCCCCCCTTACCTCGCAATCTGTCGCCTCACCTGTGTTTACTTTAGACCGTCAGCCAGACGCGGCCTTCAGGTTACCTCTTATCTTATCTTATCTTCTCCATAATATCTGGACCGCCCCTCTCTCTCTCTCTCTCTCTCCTCTTCATATTATTCTCTCTTTCTATTTTTCTGACATCGTAATGTTTTATTCCTTTTTTCATTAACCAGTCAGTTTTACACAAATCAACCGAAGCATCTCAATGTAACCTTTATTACTGAAACTGCCTCCGAGACTATCTAAGCTGGCACCAGCTACCTGCTCCAGGCTATCTGCCCGAGGCAATCATCACCTGATTACCTGCCCTGTCATCTACCAGTCATTGTCAGCGTTCGCCACCGTAATAATTTATATATATATACATTAGGCGTTAATAAAACATATTTATTTATTTATAATTCATTTAGTCATCTAATTCTTAGTTTACACAATTTATAATAAACGACTCATTTAGCCCGAAGTTCTAAGAAGCTCGCTCCTCAATCCGCTTGTATAATATCCGTCCTATTCACTCTTCATCTCTGTAAATAAAGAATAACAGTTTCAGATAGCGTCTACACATGTACAATATTTATCAGACACTTAAAACCTCGAAACAAATGTACTCACCATTTTCCGTTAGATAATTTTGTTATAGCCTCATTCAGCCAGTCGTCTCCAAGCACATTTTCCAACAAATATCGCTCTTATCATAACACAGCGTTTCATAGCAGCTCGGCATATTTTTAAATAAAGCATAAGATAGCCTCATTACGTTCCTATCATTCTCCTATATTACGTTCCTATATTCTCCGTAAGTAAAACTAGTTTCAAATAGCTTTATTGCAGTTTTTAGATCCTTGTTTGAAAGATGGTAACAGAAAAACATCGCATATAGCCCACATACGTAAGTATTTAAACTCTGAAGTCTCTCTGTAAACGTGTATACATCACAGTCTTTATAATAATTTAAAAACTCCGAAATGTATGGCGAATACACATTTATTCCATATGGATCTAGTATAACTATTTTCCGTTTAGATTTATATACAGCAATCCAGTGACCCATTACTTCCTTAGAGTCTCTTCCTAAGGTATTTATTATAAACATAATCGGTTTATCCCGTATTTGCTTCATTATTCTATATATATCCGTCGCTATATAGCATCCAATATATTTAGCTTTACTACCTTTCATATCGTTCAATGCCGTATTAATTTGTTTGCAGTTCATGCTCTTGTATCACACACAACTCGCCTATCGGAATAAATTCTCAATACTCCCGTTGTAATTCCGAATAAAATAATAACTTTTTTTGATTTCACTGGAACAGCAAATTCTAATGTAATTCTCAGGTTTCCCGAAGCCTCTATAGGAAGGGTATCTCTCAATTCCTCAGGCGTTAGTCTAAATGCCAGTAACGTTCTTCCTTTTATAAATGAATTATATGTCAAGGTATTGCAAGCATTAAAGCCTACTGTATTTTGAGTCTCGTAGTATAGTTTCGAACATTTATTCGGGAACTTGCAAGTTATATTAAATAAGTTTGTCCCATCACGTGTAATATATACATTAGATAAATCGCAGTGATCGAAATAAATTGGATTAAGTGTATACGCTCCTGATATTGCTTCCATATCCATCATCATAATAAGTAATTTATCTGGGATAATGCTCCCCCATGGCTGGTCAATACTTAATCTCTGCTGCCCATTACCAAGAATGAACGTCTTGTGGAGTGTCTTATCAAACGTATATGTAACTGGCGTATTTTGTTCAGCCAGAGCTCTATTAATAGCCTCCAATCCAGATGCAAATGGAGTTATCCGATCAATCCACATTCTAGCTAGTTTTATGTTAAACTTATATCCAGATTCAATACTTTTATAACCCACGGATCACTGTTAAGTTCTAATCTCAAACGAATATCAATTCCATCCAAAAGATATTCGCTCAAAGTTGTAATGTCCAATAGCAGTTTAAAGCAACAATTTACTCCCTCAGTTTTTAACTTTACAAATCTAGATTTAAGGTCTTCTGAGGCATTCTTAAAATAATCTACATCATATTTTTCAGGAAAAACATCATTATAGAAATACGTCAGTTCTTTAAATCTTTCAGCTTTACATTCAGAAAGCGTTGTCATTAGCTTTACATATGATAAATATGAAAATAGTGAATTAGTTTCCACCACTTGCTCATTTAAATAAACAGTTACAGCTTTAAACATTGTCTGGGACAAACCATTGACTATTGATGCATTTTTAATATCCGCTAAAGCCGTAATTCCGTCAGGTCCCGTTAATTCAACCATCAGTTCTAGCGTCAAGCTCGAAAGATCAATAAATTGTCCCTTAACTCCCGGGATACGGAATTCAATATAAGAGTCTTTAAATTTATTGTTAATACTTGAATTCACAGGTAAAATATCCTGTGTCTGTCTTGAAAATATCGTACTTTCAACCATTCTATGCGGATTAACTTTAGGAAAGCCATCGCTTATAGCAGCTGTATAATTTTCTAAAGGAACTTGCAATGCTGCACTAGGAGCATTTACACTCATCATGTCTGCGTCTAGCATACAACTAGTACTGTTTTATGAAAACACGTCTTTATATCTATCCATTTTCTTTATATAGGCAGGTCTTTTCGTTTTTCTTTTCGTTATTCGGCCACCTGCTAACAATTTAGGACCTATACTTTTCAATGTTTCCATACCGCGTTTTCTAATTGAATCTTTCAAAGTACCTTGACCAGCATTTATATCCTGCAAAACATTCTGTCCCATTGTCAATGCTGCTGGCATGATAGTTTTTAATAGGAAAGGAGTTGCTCTACGAGCTAGACCAGTTAAGAAACTTAATATTCCACCTCCTCTTAAATGTCTTCTATCAAAAACAGTAATATCGCCCAGTGCTCCACCTCTCTTCCCTCGAGGAGCGATAAATCGCCCTACCTCGTCAACAGACAGCGGTACAAACCCGACCCTCATGTTTAAACAGGCCAGGAGAGAATGATAAACTCCCTCTACTCACGCCATTATATATCAACGGGTCTAATATGTAATACTGCAATCGTACATCCATCCTTTTCAAAATATACAGGCTCCCCATCTTGATCTGTTAATCTAATACTGATGCCATCAATATTAGTCGTATTTAAAGGTTTATATAATTTCCTGTGTGTTACATTACTTTGAAACGAAACAACATCCAAGATATTTACAATCTGATTACCAAACATGGTGGGCTGCACCTTATCACAATATACACACAAGAAATCTATACGGCCTCCCGGCCTAGGATGATAATAGCATGTATCTTGTACAGATAACCTGTTATTAGGTAGTTTATTCATAATAACAATATCATAAGCTTTACCTACTTCAGCTCCAATAACTTTACATATATTTCGACCGAAAGATAAAGAAATTCGAACAACTAATTTTCCATCCTTTGTAATAAATAATTTTAACAACTTCTCACTAAATGCTGCATTAAACTTAATTCGATTAATACTCGAATCATATTTCATATAAACGTCCCCGTGATCTGGGAAATTATAATTAAGTACGGGTCCTATAAAACTCAGTGAACCTTTTGAAAATATGGTAGAAATTTCTCTATTTAAAATAGTCGTTAGCTCTATGCAATTATCACTGGCTAAAATATCCGACTTTAAAGTGAAAGATGTATTCACCGTACTCAAATCAGATAATTTTTTATTAGACACTAGAAGTTGAACTGAAATAAAACTTTCCGGGTCATTCCTCCTAACAGCGAAATAAGATGGAGGCAGGAATATATTCTTAAGGCACACTTCATAAACTTTATTCGGGTCTAAAGGCAGCTGATTATGTAATCTATTTTCAAAAGCATTGGGAGCATTGTTTTTAAATACATCAGTATCAGAGTTACTCGCTGTACATATAACGTAACTATCCATCCTGTAGACTAATAGTAAATGAAAAAAAATAAACAGAAACTCACCTTAATATGGTATCCAGGTAGACTCTCCTTCATCTCCAGCCTTGATCTTCCTCTTCAAACTCGGAGAAAACACTTGATTTTTCGCATCTACATTTCTAAATAAATTCTTAGGTGTAGAGGTCAAAGAAAAAAACAACTTTGCTATGGGCAGTTTATCTTCTGGGAATAACAATTTCGGAGTGCACATCCTGCCTATAACGTCATCAACAATATTGATCCCAGTAACTGGCGATGTAATGTTCCCTTCCTCATCCCACTTCACAAGTCCAGTTGTATTAAAATAATTTAACAAGGAGACAGCAAAATCATAATCCTTAAGCTTTAATCTTAAGTCTATCAAGTGTTGTATAACAGGATTTGTTCTCACTGTCATCGTAGGCTTCTCAACACTTACTGCCGTAGGCTTCTGTTGATCAATAGCTTTTCGTGGTACAAGATAGAATTCTTTCATTATTCCTTATTAAATAGCCTTGAAATAAAATTTATAGCTATGGGAAGTAAAATGCCCAATAAATTACCTCCTCTTTTACTTGTTAATATGTCTTTCTTGAGTGAAATAGCCTTATTCTTACAGGCTAATGTATGGAGTAGAGCTCTATATTTAGAAAGTCTCTTTAAAATAGGCTTCCCAACTTCAATTTTATTTTTTAAGAAATTATTAAATATTTCCGATAAGCAAAGTATATGTTCCTTTTTAAGAGTCTTAATTAACTTTTTCCTAGAATTATAACCTAATCTAGCTAATAGTTCAATAAATCCACGATACTTGCTAACTAAGGGCTGCTTCTTCATAGTTTCTTCACGTCATCTGAATTCACCCACTGATCAAATGAACTGTCGTAACCGACGTATCTAACTTTATATAAAGTAGTATTACCAACTTTACGTTTACTTATAATTCTCTCAATTTCAAATGTATCTGACAAGTAGGTGGGAGTCAACTCCTCTCTATAAAATCCGCCTTCTATAAGTATATTATTTAAGTCCTTTAGATAATATAAAGGCGCGGGTTGTTTAGTATCAATTTGAGCAATTGTAAATATTTCCTTAGTGTTCTGTTGATGAAAACCTCTTTTGAACTTTGAAATACGATTAGATAAGGCAAGCCGTATTGTATCTCCTACAGACAGATGATTACTGATGCGTGGCTTAGTCTGCTGCTCTCCTTTATACATGAGCTTAAATTGCCTAGTCACATCTTGAGGCGAAGATAAAGCGTGTACATCAATAGGTATTTTCCCCTTTAATCCTCTATGTGGTGTTCTATTATACGTTTTAACCATATCAGGTAAAACATTTATATAGGTTAAGGTGTTATAAGCCGCTAAATATTTATATATCTTAGTTTTCAATGTTCTTATAAATCTCTCTGCAATGCTGGCTTTATTTTCCTGAGAAAATACACTGTACAGATCAATGTTTTTACTGTCTAACAATCGTTTCATATATTTATTATAGAATTCACCGCCCTTATCAGTGTTAAGCTTCCTTACACCTTTTGATGAAGGTAAATCCAGAGTAGCTTTCATGGCTTCACTTACACTCTGACCTGATTTAGTGGATAGTGGAACTACATGTGCAAACCTTGAAAATATATCAACACAAACTAATAAATATTTAATATCATTGTTGTGCTTAGCTAACAATGTCATATCAGCCAAGTCACTGGTAAAGAAAGCTACAGGGCTAGGTGCTAAGATACGTCTTCGTTTAAATTTACGTTTTTTTAATAGATGTAAGGTATATGCATTAGACGTTTTTAAATAGTCTTTCACATCTTTTATAGTTAATTCAGGGATTGTTTTCTTTGCTGTCTTATACAATTTTAAAACGCCACCAAACCCACCTATGGACTTGGGGTCATTGTATATCTTATTAAGAGTTTGTGTAATGTTCACCATTGATACACTATTTCATATGGGGGTTCATTTACAATATTTCCCCTAAATATTATGGATTCAGGTGTTTTAGCGCCCAAGTCAACAAGTAAATACCCATACTGTCGAGAAATCACTTTCTTATATATATCTAAAAATTTCTTGGCATCTTGTTTTTCGAATATTTGTCTGCCTAATGTTTCTATCTGGGACAAGTCTCTTGATTTAAGCAGAATAAAATGAGAAGCATTTAAACTTATAGATCTAGAAAATTTCCCACTGAAAAATATATTTTGGGTTATAAAAATAACAGAGATGTTCTCATGCCGTCCCTTAGTAAATATATCACTTACTATTTTAGAGTTTGTAGATTCAACATACAAGTCATCATAAACAACTAATATATGAGATGTGTCCTCTGGATCACGATCGTCTAAAGGGTTTACAATTTCAGAGTAAAAAGATATCTTATGTTTAATAAGTGGATTAGTTCTCAACTCTTTATACCCGCTTCCACAGATAATTATTTTTGCAAAGTTCTGCTGATATTTCTCTATCATTTTAGCACATAAATAGCTCTTCCCACCATTTGAAAATCCAGCAATAATAATTCTTGACGGTTCACTAAATATATTCAACTGGGATTCAGTAATAGCTTTTTTCTGCCCTTCCATGTTGCTAGGATTCAATAGACTAACTACAAATATATAATGAAAGGAGTATTTAAACGAAATCTACATTCGAGTTTTTATTTTAAACATAGCCAATAAAATCATAGTCATAACATATCCAATACAGTAATAAAAAATCATAGAATATACAATATCAAAATAACAGGCATTAAATCATAGTCATTTTCATATCAAATACAGTAACAAATCATGCCAATACAGTAACAAAATAAATTATAGTCATAACATAGCAATTTGAACATAGCAATTTGATCATATCCAATACAGTAATAAAATCATAGAATATACAATATCAAAATATCATAGACATTTGAATATAGTCATTTCATATCAAATACAGTAAGAAAATCATAGCCAATACAGTAACAAAATAAATCATAGTCATAACATAGCCATTTGATCATATCCAATACAGTAAGAAAATCATAGCCAATACAATATTATAGACATTTGAATATATTACAGTAACAAATCATAGCCAGTACCGTACCAAAATAAATCATAGTCAATAGAATATAGTTATAGATAATACACAGACAATACAGTAACAGACTTAGTTGTTGTTAGGGAATAATTGCTGAGCGACTCTATCCCGCTTTTCCCAAAGATTAAAAATGGGGAACAATTGACGTCTTGGTTGGGGATTATCTACAATTACTGGATCCTCTACCTCTACCTGAACCTCTTCCTGCACCTGTACCTCTTCCTCTACCTGTACCTCTTCCTGTACCTCACGCTCTGGAATGTCTGGGTGACCGTACGCTAATGACTCTGTGGGACTAATGAGGTACCTCTTGTCATCAAAAGCTGACAGACCACGCTTAGTTGTTTTACACGTGCATATCTGTCCATTAACATTACGAATGGATCGGCATACAAAATTAAAAGTTGTATTTGTCTCTAGTGTGTTCTGAAAAGATGCATGTGTTATTTTCTTTTGTTGGTGATAAGGAATCCCTTTACATTTACATAAATGTTCTTTATGAAGGGTTAGGAGAGAGTAAGTTTTAGGCTTGAGTGCAATTAATTCAGTTATAATTTTCTGCTTTACTTCTGACTTGAGGAGTCCTAGTTCACCTTTGCGAGTAGCAGAATACATGGGATGATCTTTGTCAAAATTACTGAAATCCATATAATCTACTAGAGGAGCTTTTGTCATTTCTTGGAAAGCATCTTTACAGGTCAGAGTAAATATGAATGAGTCTGTATCCGTATAAATTTGTCTAGCTCTCTCCCCATAATGGGCTTTAACTACATTATACCAGAACTCGTATAAACGCCTCTTGGCTATCTGCAAGATTTGATATCCCATGTAAGAAGGAGTGGTAACTTTAAGGATGTCTTTCATTACTGTACAGAGAACCCTATCTGGACCCAAAGAGACAGCTCGTTTATACAAAGGGTTTCTTGCATGAGTTAAGAATGAATGTTTTGTCGTTACTAGATGGTGAGTATTAGCATATCTAGATATATTTGTCATTGATTTCCCGTACAGACTATTACTTATGAGTTTAAAGGCTTTTTCTTTAACTTTACAGGTGGTATTGGCTCGTTCTCGAATGTTGGTTGAAATAAAATCTTTTAAATAGGGAGCCTGTTTAAATTCATAGATTGTTTTTACTCGTTCAACTTCTAGTCCAAGTTTTAATAGCAATTGCAGGAAATCAAGGCTTACTAAGTAGTTGTTTTGGGGCAAGTGGGATGCAATTAACTTAGTATTTTTAGGTGGGAGTTTACGTTTTTCATCATTAAGGGTTTTCTTACTGTACTCTGACAAAAACTCCTCAGTTATATTAGTATGAGACAGTACAAGGGGCAGATCATCAGTATACCTGGCTACCTCGGGAGATACATGTTTTGTATCGCATAAAATCCAATAGCCTTTGTCTTTATCACAGGGGATATGTTGTAACCCTTGCCCTAATAAGGTATCCCGCTCAAGGTCAGTTAATTGTCTAATCCTTCCCTGGGGAAGTACCTCAGCCATGCACGCTGCATATAGGCTGTTGAAGTCGAGGTACAAAATGTGAGTATCGTCATCAGAGCTAGGGTTAGATGTAGTGTGTTCGTTAACAGCCTTTGTAAATTGTCTTATGGAAGATGTGAACCCCCCTCTAAGATTCCTTCTCAACAAATCATATACATTCTGATCATACACATAGTCAAGTACAACTTTTGATTTAAATAAGAACGCGTCCCAAGCGTAACTAGGAAGTGATACATAGAAAACAATATCTAGTTCATAAATTTCTTTCAGTGATGTTCGCCAAAGTGTAAATATATCAACTTACATTCCCACGTCAACTTTTAAATATAACATGAGGTAATCCTTGATGTTTGTACAGTTCCCTATATTAAATTCTTTAAGAGCATTGTTATAATCTTCTTCAGACAGTGGAGCGTCATGTAAAACATTGTAAAACTTATCTCGAGATGGGAGCTGAGGTTCGTCTAACACGTCCATGGAAGAAATATAATCATAACATAGGCTTTGTTTACCTTTAATTAACAGAGCTTTAGCTTCATCGGATACGCCATTTAGTATGTGTTCAGTGTACTTGGTGGGTTTCTTACTGGCAACGTGCTCTTTTGCTAAGGTTCCTAATGACCCATTAAGGAGAGCTAGGCTATCTAGGAATTTAAGGTCACCTATGATGACTTGCATAAATTTCAATCCTTCCTTGGTTAGAATTTCTACATCGCGGTGAGGATTTTTGGGCAGTTCTTTAAGTATAATTCCAAGATCATAGGCAGCATTATGGGAAAATGTGGTCAAGTATCTACGAGCATTTTTACATTGTAAATTGCAACGAGCACAATAAGCACCTAAGTAATTATTTTCCTGAATAGCATGATTATGATGTCTATGTTTATCTTTCTTATTCTTGAAAGTTTGATGACACAATTGACACGTATTTTGTCTTTGAAACATTCTTTCCTGTTCTCTAGACAAGTTCTTAGGGAAGTTGGGGAGCTGAGCATGAATAGCTTTCCATGAGGCTTCTAGCTTTGTAATAAAATGATTAACCGCGTCTGGACCTACGTATGAATACGTTTCTACGACATTGAATTCCCTGTCTAAAATCATGTAAGCATAAGCAATTGCTTTATGCTTACATTCCACCATGCCTCTAGGATTTTGACGGTCAAAAAGACATTCAAAATCGTAATAGGCGGTGTGAGTTGGGCTATAGGTCCTACCGTAATTTTTAAAACTGATTTTATCATTATTATTATAGAACGAAAATACTTGGGATACAGTGCATGACTCTTCGTGAGCCTGAATTTCATCTAAGGGAGCATGCAAAAGACAAATTTTGCAGAATTTGTGAGTGTTAGGAATATTATACTGATTATGGTTAATATTCTTTACAAATTTATCAAAGTCCTTGATCAGACAGAGATGCTTGCCTTCTAATAACAACAAAGGGACTTTATCGGCATACTTTTCCTGGCTTTTCCTAGCTAAACTAAGATAGTATCTGTTACTTTCATGAGTTACTGTATAAATATAAATAGAAATTTTGTTAGGCTTCTCTATTTTCTTAAGGTTATCGAATGATACGGGGAATCTGATTTCATCTGCCCATACTACGAATCTTCTACACCATCGAAGGTTTTTGTAATGATGTCTAACGTTATTCATAGTCCTGCCCAATGCTAAGTTTTTATACGCTGCAATGCACTGTAACAAACACTCATCTCCTTCACTTTCAGGATTAAATACTGATTCTTTACCCTTTAATTTTGCAGGATATGGTACGTAAGATCCAAGGTGCATAGGGTGGCGAATATATGAAAAATTAATGGCAAAGCCTGACATGGAATGAATTCCTACACTTGAGGATTGGACATTTTTTAGGCATTCGTCAATTTTAGCAGACATTTCGTCAACCCATGAATTTACAAGAACTTCCACCTCTTCCTGTGTAACAGTCTGAGTTTCTCCTCTAATTGAAAATACTTCGTCTAATATTTCATATTGATCGTCGGCATGATTAAGTTTTTGCAAAATTAGGCTTACGTCAGGGTAAATGTGAAATGAGGGAGGGAATTCTTCCTGTATTTGTCTGAACTGATTGTCTATATATTCTATAAAAAATTCCCTATACCTATTTATATATAAGCTGGGGTCAGCGTCTAAATGACCGGGAATGGAGAACGAATGTCTCGAGAATGATCCTTCGCAATGGTTAATGACTTCTAACACTCGCGGAACAACGTTATCTAAGTTAAGTACCTCTGGGGAATCTGGAGCGTTGACTTCTTCATCTGATATGTCGTGAACAGGGGGTTGATTGTCTTCTTCTTCTTCATCTGAGGATGCCTGCTGGTTGCCGTCTGGTGCATCTTCTTCTAGCTCCTGGGACAGCTGGGGTTGACTGCGTACAGGCGTGCTCCACTCAGAGGGTTGGGTTGAATCCAGGGGCGATTCTGTAATATAATATTAGCAATGAATAAACGTTAAGAGGAAAGCAAATTTGAAAACATTAAGAGGATTTGAAAACCTTAATAGGAAAACAATGTTTGTAAATTTAAGAGGAAAATATCGTCTAAATAAAAGGATTTATTATTAAGAGGAAAAACAAAAGTCTAAATAAGATGAAAAACAGAATTACAGATAAATAATAATATTACTTACGAGCTGGGATGTTGATTCCACCAAGTATGAGATTCTCTTGATCACGAATAGGAACTCCTATTCGTGATTCGTAATGGAAACATTTTTCTGTATGAGTACATATTACTTATTTATACACTTGTTTAAAAAAATATATATAATTATTAACTTTTTAAATTACGAAAATTATTGTGAAAACGTACGGTTATTTATGATGCGACGGCGTTTGGGTGGAGGTTCAATGACGTTTCTGGCATCGGTGGGAGGTTCCTGGTTAACGGACCAACGACAGTACGGGCAGGAAGTAGAACCATGAACTGAAATAAGAATAATATATATAAATTGACTGTCTGTATGTATGTATGTGTGTTTCAGATATATATTTTCTTTGAAAGTTTATTGAATGTGCGAGAAAAAGCGGTACTTACGATTTGCACAATAGAGTTGTCCACAGCTGGTACAGGTTACGTCAAAATGTCCAGGCGGTGTAGGCCCGTTGCATCCTATACAGTACAGTCTGCATTCTTGAAGAGCGTTGATAGACATTTCACCTAGGCATGTTAAACACCGTGTTTGACACACATGCCTGATTTCGTTGTTGAGAGGAGACAGGCACAGGGGACACACTGACATGATGACGATATGACTGGGCTGGGGAAACCTTGTGAACAGGATGAAGATTGAATGATGACTGAAAGTGTAGGCCTCTAAGACTTTGGCCTTAGGCGATCTGAGGGGGCCCCTGAATGAGCGTAATAACGATAGTGAGCCCCTGAGTGAGCGTTTGGCTGTTTTATTCATAGCGAGAATGATTGGCGAATACTGGGAATAAACTCTTTTATTATACATTGAGTAAACTAAGAATTAGATGACTAAATAAATTATAAATAAATAAATATGTTTTATTAACGCCTAATGTATATATATATAAATTATTACGGTGGCAAACGCTGACAATGACTGGGCAGGTAATCAGGTGATGATTGCCTCGGGCAGATAGCCTGGAGCAGGTAGCTGGTGCCAGCTTAGATAGTCTCGGAGGCAGTTTCAGTAATAAAGGTTACATTGAGATGCTTCGGTTGATTTGTGTAAAACTGACTGGTTAATGAAAAAAGGAATAAAACATTACGATGTCAGAAAAATAGGAAGAGAGAATAATATGAAGAGGAGAGAGAGAGAGAGAGAGAGGGGCGGTCCAGATATTATGGAGAAGATAAGATAAGATAAGAGGTAACCTGAAGGCCGCGTCTGGCTGACGGTCTAAAGTGAACACAGGTGAGGCGACAGATTGCGAGGTAAGGGGGGAGGGAGGGGTGTGATGTACGAGCAGGAGATGAAGGGGTGGGGGGAGGGGGCAGTGAAATGATTCAGATATATGGCAATATACTAGTTTCTAAGTAAGAAACAAATAAGAACTTTTAACAAAAGTCGTATGACATTATTTCATGATAAGAACTTTAACAAACTTCTAAAATCTCAGAAATTACTCACTCATAAGAACTTTATCAAACTCGTATGACATTATTTTACATCATAAGAACTTTAACACACTTCTAAAATCTCAGAAATTACTCACTCATAAGAAATCCTTAATCCCAAATCTGTGACCGCCCAAATTCACCTGAAACCCCCTAAGATCCACAGGGGATTTTCTAAATTTACCTGAAAACCCCCAAGATCCACAGGGGATTTTTTCCCCCAGAAAAAAAAAATCCTCTGTGGCTCTTACCCCCTACTACTAACAGCGAAGTACTAAGTTGGGTTTCTGTGGTTGATTGAAATTTATAGTTATTATGGTCGATTATTTTGAGTGTTATTGAGGTGAATTTTATGGGAGGGTTATTGTAGTAAATATATTTTATATATAAAGAGGTGAATTTACTTTCATGGAATTATTATGCCGGGTAACTTTGGTTGATTAATAAAAAATGGAATTAATTAGGAAGTGATGTGATGGAGGCCGATTACGTACACTGTTTGAAATTTATATATTATAGAGCATAATAGGCTAAGGAACCTGTTTTCCAGTTGACTGACAGTAGAGATGCGAGCCCAAAGAGCAGAAGTTCAATCCCCACAATCACAAGAAGGCGAGTGCATTATAGTGAGAACAAAAACATGGTTCTGTGGTTGTCAGACAAGCACCTCCACTGTATACATGACCACTTGGTTGTCAGACAAGCAGCTGCACAGTATTCATGACTACTTGGTTGTCAGACAAGCAGTTCCACAGTATTCATCACCACTTGGTTGACAGATAAGCAGCTCAACAGTGTTCATGATCACTTGGTTGTCAGAAAAGCACCTCCAAAGAATGCATGGCAACTTGGATGTCAGACAAACAGCTCCACAGTATTCTCGTCCACTTGATTATCAGACAAACAGCTCCACGGTACATATGACCACTTGGTTGTTAGAAATGCTAATTACAAAAATACGTAACATTGTGGATGTAAGACTACGTCGCTGCGTAGCCACGCAGTAAAACAACGTGGCTTCCTGACAATTTGCTTCACTGTTCACGTCATCACGTGATATCTACAACAGTGTTAATGACTGATTTCTTAATAAAAGAGTAAATCGTTCAAATGGTTATTAACGGTAATATAAGTAAACACACACACACGGGTGACCTCTGATGACCCAGAGGTCAAAACAGTCGTGTCACGAGTGATCGCTTTCATTCCTACCATAAAAGGAGTGTTGTATTAAGAGTTCTCTGTTAAGTACCATGAGGGCAGTTTTCACTCCTGTAAGGTTATCACTTCCTTCAGATGAATGTTCTTGGTGTCACTGGAAATTAACGCTTATACATGGTCTCTCGGGGTCACTTGAGGTGAAGGTCTATATAATACTTGGTGAGTCTTGACTAATTAGGAAGAGTCACGTCCTGAGAGTGGGGTCTGCCGCCGGTGGCCGGACGGTCGTCAGTTCCAGCCCTCATCAATGTAGTTACGCTTCCTTTTTATGTTTTCAAAATATTAATATAATTTACTAACATAAGAAGTTAATTATCAAGTAGATTAAAGGATATCGAACACGATGCCAGATTCGAATTTTGGCTCATAATATCTCACACGGAAAACATTATTCCTCTATTATTAATAAAAAAATGATGTTTTTAGTTATTATGCGAGTTATTATGGAAGGCTGTTATTGTTGGTGTTATGATAAACAATTTCTGCAGGCTGTTATAGGAAAATATTGCACCACGCAATAACAGCTAGAATTCTAAAAGTTATTTTGTCAGATAATTAAGACTGGTTATTACTTCTTATTGTTTATATTACAGGAACAGACACCAAACAGAACGCCTTAAAGGAAACCAACGTCGTCTATGCCTTCAAATGCCCACTTGGGGACTGTAGGCCCCAAAGAACTCAGTATATAGACAAGACAACAACGTCCCTTTCTAGACGATTAACAATGCATAAACAACAGGGCTCCATGAAGGAACATATAATCTCTTCTCACAACCAGACAATCACCAGAGAAATCTTAACAAACAACAAAGAAATCATCGATAGATACAACGATAGCAGGAGGCTCGACATCAGCGAGGCACTACACATCAAAACGTCAACACCAGCAATCGATAGCCTATTATGCACAACTATATTCTACCCACTTCAAGACCCCGAACCAACATAGAAGCAACAAGAGGAGGTATGGGCCAATAGGCCTTCTGCAGTTACTTCCAGATACATTATACCGAATTTATACCCATTGTTTCGTGTTCTGTCTTGTGTTTGTCACCTATTCATAAGGATATGTACAAGGGTAAATTAGATTAAGAGAGAAAATGGAAAGTTGAAAGAGAAGGTGAACCTCAATCAAATATTTAACTCAACATTCACAGGAGAAAAATGCATGAGTTTACTTAAAAAGATATCTGAATGGTTAGGTTATGGATATTATATTCAACGAATATGCCCAACACATGCATAAACATCACATCTTTAACAAACACCCCATGAAATGCATAACAAAGAAGTTAACCCCTGAATCGAGTAAAATCTTTATTAACAAAATTTTACGCGATAATGCTTCAGTACTCAATCTTTGACAAAAATATCTTGAAATGCCTAAGCTCCTTTCTTAAACAATACCTCCTTGAAATGCATAAACTCCTATTTGTTCAATTATCCATTAAAATGAGTAAATAACCATATATAACACATATTCCTTGATAATGCTAAAATATCACTTCTTAAACAAATACCCTTGAAACCGATAAACACATCTTAAACAATTAGCTCTTGAAATGCATAAACACCATATATATCACTTATATATTGAAAATGAGGCAAAATGTATATGAAACACAGATTAGTAAACATAAATGAACTGAAGAAAACATATGCCTTTGATTAGATGTTAAATTTAAAAAGAAACTGGTAAAGACTAGATGTTGTAAAAGAGTTCTCTATAAATTATTGAAAAAAAAGAAAGTGGATATATAAAATAAGTAAAGGTTGAGTGTGTGTGTGTGTGTGTGTATTCACCTAGTTGTACTCACCTAGTTGTAAACATGACCACTTGGATGTCAGACAAGCAGCTCCACAGTATACATGACCACCTTAATGTTAGACAAGCAGCTCCACAGTATACATGACCACCTTAATGTCAGACAAGCAGCTCCACAGTATACATGACCACTTTAATGTCAGACAAGCAGCTCCACCGTATTAATTGTTAGAGAAGCAGCTCCAAAGTATTCATGACAAATTGGTATGTCAGACAAGCAGCTCAAAGTATTCATGGCCACTTAGGTATCAAACAACCTGTTTTTAGTATGTATTCCTGACCACTTGGTTGATAAACCAGCTGCACCTCGGTATTCATGACTACTAGGTTGTCAGTCACTTTAATTAAAAATATGGATGCAAGAGCAGTAAC
This sequence comes from Procambarus clarkii, assembly GCF_040958095.1. Taxonomy (NCBI): domain Eukaryota; kingdom Metazoa; phylum Arthropoda; class Malacostraca; order Decapoda; family Cambaridae; genus Procambarus; species Procambarus clarkii. Next base: position 25,393,655 of record NC_091153.1, read on the forward strand.
GCCTCATGACCACGTGACTGGCATTCCAAAGAGTTAAGAACATAGGAACAAAGGTAACTGCAGAAGGCCTATTGGCCCATACGAGGCAGCTCCTATTTATAACCACCCAATCCCACTCATATACTTGTCCAACCCGCGCTTGAAACAATCGAGGGACCCCACCTCCACCACGTTACGCGGCAATTGGTTCCACAAATACACAACCCTGATACTGAACCAGTATTTACCCAAGTCTTTCCTATATCCAAAGTGGATAACAAAGAATTTGAAGAACCTTATAGGTAAAAAGAGAGCTTGGTACAAAAGGATTAAAAATGGGGAGGTCACTTTAGAACAGGAATTCGTACAACTGGTTAGAAATGTTAAAAAAGAGATAAGGAAAGCAAAAAGAAACTATGAAGTTCGCATAGCAGGGCAAGCAAAGACAAATCCTAAAGGGTTTTTTCAGTTATATCGTACTAAGACTAGGGAAAGGATAGGTCCATTAAAAACTGAGACAGGTCAAATAACAGATAGTGATGAAGAGATGAGTAGTATTTTTAATAAATATTTTGTATCTGTATTTACTAAAGAGGAACTTAACAATATGCCTTCAGCCGAACAAGTCTATGTGGGTGGGGACGAGGACAGGTTGACGAGTTTAGCAGTTACCAGGGAGGATGTTCTTAAACAAATAGTAAAACTCAAACCAAACAAATCCCCAGGGCCGGATGAAGTGTTTGCCAGGGTGCTTAAAGAATGCAAAGAGGAGCTTTGTGACCCACTGTCAACCATATTTAATAAATCAATAGAGTCAGGCAGAGTGCCAGAGTTTTGGAAAGTTGCTAATGTGATACCAGTTTTTAAGAAAGGAGATAGATCACTTGCGTCTAACTATCGACCAATTAGCCTAACGTCTATTGTGGGAAAGTTACTCGAATCTATAATAGCAAATAAAATTCGTCTTCATCTTGAAAAACATAAATTAATAATTGAGTCGCAACATGGTTTTATAAATGGCTGTTCATGTTTAACAAATTTGTTATCTTTTTATTCTAGCATTGTTGAGGCAGTTGATAGTGGTAAGGATTGCGATGTTGTATACCTTGACTTTAGCAAAGCTTTTGATACAGTGCCACATGAAAGACTGATTAAAAAGATAGAGTCTCATGGTATTGGGGGTGCTATATTAAGCTGGATTAGGGCATGGCTATACCAAAGGAAACAGAGAGTTAGTATAAATGGAATCAAGTCAGAGTGGGAAAATGTTGTAAGTGGAGTGCCTCAAGGCTCTGTCCTGGGACCTCTGTTGTTTATAATATATATAAATGATTTAGATTCAGGTTTGAGTAGCAACATTTGCAAATTTGCCGATGATACGAAAATCGGTAGGGAAATTAATTCGGAGGAGGACTCACTATCACTTCAAGTTGATCTAGATAGGGTTTTGAAATGGTCAAAGGATTGGCAGATGCAGTTTAATGCTGATAAATGTAAAGTTCTGAGGTTAGGTAATGATGATAGAGTTACAAGATACGAGCTAGATGGTGTTGTGATTGCGAAAGGGATCTGGGAGTTATGATTAGTAAGAATTTAAAACAAAAGGATCAATGCATAAATGTTCGTAATAAGGCAAATCGGACACTTGGATTTATTAATCGCAGCGTTAGTAACAAGACACCTGGTGTGGTTCTCAAGCTATATCTTGCTCTAGTTAGGCCCCATTTAGATTATGCAGTTCAGTTTTGGTCGCCATATTATAGAATGGATATAAATTCACTTGAACGTGTCCAGTGTAGGATGACTAAGTTAATTCCCCAAATTAGAAATCTTTCATATGAAGAAAGATTAACAAAGCTTAAGTTGCATTCACTGGAAAGGCGAAGAGTTAGGGGTGACATGATAGAGGTTTACAAGTGGATGAATGGACATAACCGGGGGGATATTAATAGGGTATTAAAAGTATCAACACAGGACAGAACACGAAACAATGGGTATAAATTGGATAAGTTTAGATTTAGGAAAGACTTGGGTAAATACTGGTTCAGTAACAGGGTTGTTGATTTGTGGAACCAATTGCCGCGTAACATTGTGGAGGTGGGGTCCCTCGATTGTTTCAAGCACGGGTTGGACAAGTATATGAATGGGATTGGGTGGTTATAGAATAGGAGCTGCCTCGTATGGGCCAATAGGCCTTCTGCAGTTACCTTTGTTCTTATGTTCTTATATCTAAACTTATCCAATTTATACCCATTGTTTCGTGTTCTGTCTTGTGTTGATACTTTTAATACCCTATTAATATCCCCCCTGTTATTTCCATTCATCCACTTGAAACCCTCTATCATGTCACCCCTAACTCTTTGCCTTTCCAGTGAATGCAACTTAAGCTTTGTTAATCTTTCTTCATATGAAAGATTTCTAATTTGGGGAATTAACTTAGTCATCCTACGCTGGACACGTTCAAGTGAATTTATATCCATTCTATAATATGGCGACCAAAACTGAACTGCATAATCTAAATGGGGCCTAACTAGAGCAAGATATAGCTTGAGAACCACACCAGGTGTCTTGTTACTAACGCTTTGATTAATAAATCCCAGTGTCCTATTTGCCTTATTACGAACATTCATGCATTGATCTTTTTGTTTAAAATTCTTACTAATCATAACTCCAAGATCCCTTTCGCAATCCGACTTCGCAATCTCAACACCATCTAGCACGTATCTTGAAATGGTCAAAGGATTGGCAAATGCAGTTTAATGTTGATAAATGTAAAGTTCTGAGGCTAGGTAATGATGATAGAGTTACAAGATACTAGCTAGATGGTGTTGAGATTGCGAAAGGGATCTGGAAGTTATGATTAGTAAGAATTTAAAACAAAAGGATCAATGCATGAATGTTCGTAATAAGGCGAATAGGACACTGGGATTTATTAATCGAAGCGTTAGTAACAAGACTCCCGGTGTGGTTCTTAAGCTATATCTTGCTCTGGTTAAGCCCCATTTAGATTATGCAGTTCAGTTTTGGTCGCTGTATTATAGAATGGATATAAATTCACTTCAACGTGTCCAACGTAGGATGATTAAGTTAATTCCCCAAATTAGAAATCTTTCATATGAAGAAAGATTAACAAAGCTTTGACGAGTGCTGTGTTGAACCTGTTGTTCAACGAGATGGCAAAGACAATGTAACGAGGAGCATTAAAGCGCAGGTCCCTCAAACTGCTTGAAAGGAAAAGGGAGAATCGAAGCGAATTTTGGTTGTGGGAGATTCCCAGGTGAGGTATTTAGACAGAACGTTTTGTGCCAGAGATAGGGGGAACAGATTAAGGGTTTGCTACCCGGGAGCTGGAATTGGTGATATTGTTGGAAACATGAATGATATTATGACAGGAAATGGGAACAAACCCATTATTTGTATTAGTGCAGGGGGTAATGATGTTGGACGAGTTAGGAGTGAGGAACTAATACAGAGATTCAGGACAGCCATTGAATTAGTTAGGATCAAGGGAGGAATCCCGATCATATGTGGCATTCTTCCAAGAAAGGGAGTGGGAAATGAATGGATGTCAAGGGCACTTGGTGTCAATTGCCGGCTGGAAAGATATTGCAAATCAAATGCAATATCTTTCATAGACAACTGGGAACACTTCTATGGAAGAAATGAAATGTATGCTCGTGATGGGGTGCATCTATCGAGAGCTGGTTTTGTTGCTGTTGCGAACTCGTTGGAAGAAGTGGTTACAGGTGTTTGTTTGGATTTAAACTGTTAGTAGATAGAGGTATGGGAATTGATTTGGAGGAAGGAGATAATAAAAGTATGTTTTTGTGGGAGAAAGGAATTGGCAAAATGATCAGGGAAAGAGAAGGGCCTCAAAATAACAATTCACTTAGGGTATATTACACTAACAGTAGAAGTCTAAGAAATAAAATTAACGAATTAAATGCTCTTGTCTGCACTGAAAAAATAGATATTATTGCACTTACCGAAACGTGGATGAATGTAGAAAATAGAGAACTATTAGCTGAATATCAAATAAATGGATTTAAACTATTTCACACAGATAGATATATTAGACGAGGAGGAGAAGTAGCCATATATGTTAGGGACAATTTGAAATGTAGTCTCAAAGAGGGAATCAAAACTGAGCCACACTCAGAAACTATTTGGATAGAACTATACGAAAAAGCAAATAATATTATAATAGGAGTTATATATAGGTCACCAAATTTAGACAGAATGGAAGCAAAGCATCTATGGGATGAAATATCTAGAGCATCTAGATCTAACAGTATTTACGTCATGGGGGACTTTAATTTTAGTGGAATAAACTGGTTGAACAAAACAGGGAATAGTGAAGCAGAAGATTTTCTAGAATTAATTGACGATTGCTTTCTTACGCAACACATTAAGGAACCAACACGGGAAAATAATATTTTAGATTTAGTGTTAACCAACAGGGAAACACAAATTAATGACATCGAAATAGGGAGTGAGCTAGGGAACAGTGATCACAAAGAAATCAGATTTAGCATAGAATGGAATAGACCTATAGGAGAAAATTCTGTTAAAGTGCCAGATTTTCGAAAAGCTGATTTTAATAGCCTAAGAAATTCTTTGGGTCAAATTGATTGGAAAGTCTTGGGTATGGGGTGGGGGCCGGTCTTGGAGCGAGACATGAACCCTGCGATAGGTGACGTAAATGGGGATTTCGATGTGGATTCAATATATAACTTATTTAAGAATATTCTAAACAAAGCACAGGAACGTAGTATACCATACAAATTGAATAGATCGAATACTAATGGCCCAAAGTGGATAACAAAGAATTTGAAGAACCTTATAGGTAAAAAGAGAGCTTGGAACAAAAGGATTAAAAATGGGGAGGTCACTTTAGAACAGGATTTCGTACAAATGGTTAGAAATGTTAAAAAAGAGATAAGGAAAGCAAAAAGAAACTATGAAGTTCGCATAGCAGGGCAAGCAAAGACAAATCCTAAAGGGTTTTTTCAGTTATATCGTACTAAGACTAGGGAAAGGATAGGTCCATTAAAAACTGAGACAGGTCAAATAACAGATAGTGATGAAGAGATGAGTAGTATTTTTAATAAATATTTTGTATCTGTATTTACTAAAGAGGAACTTAACAATATGCCTTCAGCCGAACAAGTCTATGTGGGTGGGGACGAGGACAGGTTGACGAGTTTAGCAGTTACCAGGGAGGATGTTCTTAAACAAATAGTAAAACTCAAACCAAACAAATCCCCAGGGCCGGATGAAGTGTTTGCCAGGGTGCTTAAAGAATGCAAAGAGGAGCTTTGTGACCCACTGTCAACCATATTTAATAAATCAATAGAGTCAGGCAGAGTGCCAGAGTTTTGGAAAGTTGCTAATGTGATACCAGTTTTTAAGAAAGGAGATAGATCACTTGCGTCTAACTATCGACCAATTAGCCTAACGTCTATTGTGGGAAAGTTACTCGAATCTATAATAGCAAATAAAATTCGTCTTCATCTTGAAAAACATAAATTAATAATTGAGTCGCAACATGGTTTTATAAATGGCTGTTCATGTTTAACAAATTTGTTATCTTTTTATTCTAGCATTGTTGAGGCAGTTGATAGTGGTAAGGATTGCGATGTTGTATACCTTGACTTTAGCAAAGCTTTTGATACAGTGCCACATGAAAGACTGATTAAAAAGATAGAGTCTCATGGTATTGGGGGTGCTATATTAAGCTGGATTAGGGCATGGCTATACCAAAGGAAACAGAGAGTTAGTATAAATGGAATCAAGTCAGAGTGGGAAAATGTTGTAAGTGGAGTGCCTCAAGGCTCTGTCCTGGGACCTCTGTTGTTTATAATATATATAAATGATTTAGATTCAGGTTTGAGTAGCAACATTTGCAAATTTGCCGATGATACGAAAATCGGTAGGGAAATTAATTCGGAGGAGGACTCACTATCACTTCAAGTTGATCTAGATAGGGTTTTGAAATGGTCAAAGGATTGGCAGATGCAGTTTAATGCTGATAAATGTAAAGTTCTGAGGTTAGGTAATGATGATAGAGTTACAAGATACGAGCTAGATGGTGTTGTGATTGCGAAAGGGATCTGGGAGTTATGATTAGTAAGAATTTAAAACAAAAGGATCAATGCATAAATGTTCGTAATAAGGCAAATCGGACACTTGGATTTATTAATCGCAGCGTTAGTAACAAGACACCTGGTGTGGTTCTCAAGCTATATCTTGCTCTAGTTAGGCCCCATTTAGATTATGCAGTTCAGTTTTGGTCGCCATATTATAGAATGGATATAAATTCACTTGAACGTGTCCAGTGTAGGATGACTAAGTTAATTCCCCAAATTAGAAATCTTTCATATGAAGAAAGATTAACAAAGCTTAAGTTGCATTCACTGGAAAGGCGAAGAGTTAGGGGTGACATGATAGAGGTTTACAAGTGGATGAATGGACATAACCGGGGGGATATTAATAGGGTATTAAAAGTATCAACACAGGACAGAACACGAAACAATGGGTATAAATTGGATAAGTTTAGATTTAGGAAAGACTTGGGTAAATACTGGTTCAGTAACAGGGTTGTTGATTTGTGGAACCAATTGCCGCGTAACATTGTGGAGGTGGGGTCCCTCGATTGTTTCAAGCACGGGTTGGACAAGTATATGAATGGGATTGGGTGGTTATAGAATAGGAGCTGCCTCGTATGGGCCAATAGGCCTTCTGCAGTTACCTTTGTTCTTATGTTCTTATATCTAAACTTATCCAATTTATACCCATTGTTTCGTGTTCTGTCTTGTGTTGATACTTTTAATACCCTATTAATATCCCCCCTGTTATTTCCATTCATCCACTTGAAACCCTCTATCATGTCACCCCTAACTCTTTGCCTTTCCAGTGAATGCAACTTAAGCTTTGTTAATCTTTCTTCATATGAAAGATTTCTAATTTGGGGAATTAACTTAGTCATCCTACGCTGGACACGTTCAAGTGAATTTATATCCATTCTATAATATGGCGACCAAAACTGAACTGCATAATCTAAATGGGGCCTAACTAGAGCAAGATATAGCTTGAGAACCACACCAGGTGTCTTGTTACTAACGCTTTGATTAATAAATCCCAGTGTCCTATTTGCCTTATTACGAACATTCATGCATTGATCTTTTTGTTTAAAATTCTTACTAATCATAACTCCAAGATCCCTTTCGCAATCCGACTTCGCAATCTCAACACCATCTAGCACGTATCTTGAAATGGTCAAAGGATTGGCAAATGCAGTTTAATGTTGATAAATGTAAAGTTCTGAGGCTAGGTAATGATGATAGAGTTACAAGATACTAGCTAGATGGTGTTGAGATTGCGAAAGGGATCTGGAAGTTATGATTAGTAAGAATTTAAAACAAAAGGATCAATGCATGAATGTTCGTAATAAGGCGAATAGGACACTGGGATTTATTAATCGAAGCGTTAGTAACAAGACTCCCGGTGTGGTTCTTAAGCTATATCTTGCTCTGGTTAAGCCCCATTTAGATTATGCAGTTCAGTTTTGGTCGCTGTATTATAGAATGGATATAAATTCACTTCAACGTGTCCAACGTAGGATGATTAAGTTAATTCCCCAAATTAGAAATCTTTCATATGAAGAAAGATTAACAAAGCTTTGACGAGTGCTGTGTTGAACCTGTTGTTCAACGAGATGGCAAAGACAATGTAACGAGGAGCATTAAAGCGCAGGTCCCTCAAACTGCTTGAAAGGAAAAGGGAGAATCGAAGCGAATTTTGGTTGTGGGAGATTCCCAGGTGAGGTATTTAGACAGAACGTTTTGTGCCAGAGATAGGGGGAACAGATTAAGGGTTTGCTACCCGGGAGCTGGAATTGGTGATATTGTTGGAAACATGAATGATATTATGACAGGAAATGGGAACAAACCCATTATTTGTATTAGTGCAGGGGGTAATGATGTTGGACGAGTTAGGAGTGAGGAACTAATACAGAGATTCAGGACAGCCATTGAATTAGTTAGGATCAAGGGAGGAATCCCGATCATATGTGGCATTCTTCCAAGAAAGGGAGTGGGAAATGAATGGATGTCAAGGGCACTTGGTGTCAATTGCCGGCTGGAAAGATATTGCAAATCAAATGCAATATCTTTCATAGACAACTGGGAACACTTCTATGGAAGAAATGAAATGTATGCTCGTGATGGGGTGCATCTATCGAGAGCTGGTTTTGTTGCTGTTGCGAACTCGTTGGAAGAAGTGGTTACAGGTGTTTGTTTGGATTTAAACTGTTAGTAGATAGAGGTATGGGAATTGATTTGGAGGAAGGAGATAATAAAAGTATGTTTTTGTGGGAGAAAGGAATTGGCAAAATGATCAGGGAAAGAGAAGGGCCTCAAAATAACAATTCACTTAGGGTATATTACACTAACAGTAGAAGTCTAAGAAATAAAATTAACGAATTAAATGCTCTTGTCTGCACTGAAAAAATAGATATTATTGCACTTACCGAAACGTGGATGAATGTAGAAAATAGAGAACTATTAGCTGAATATCAAATAAATGGATTTAAACTATTTCACACAGATAGATATATTAGACGAGGAGGAGAAGTAGCCATATATGTTAGGGACAATTTGAAATGTAGTCTCAAAGAGGGAATCAAAACTGAGCCACACTCAGAAACTATTTGGATAGAACTATACGAAAAAGCAAATAATATTATAATAGGAGTTATATATAGGTCACCAAATTTAGACAGAATGGAAGCAAAGCATCTATGGGATGAAATATCTAGAGCATCTAGATCTAACAGTATTTACGTCATGGGGGACTTTAATTTTAGTGGAATAAACTGGTTGAACAAAACAGGGAATAGTGAAGCAGAAGATTTTCTAGAATTAATTGACGATTGCTTTCTTACGCAACACATTAAGGAACCAACACGGGAAAATAATATTTTAGATTTAGTGTTAACCAACAGGGAAACACAAATTAATGACATCGAAATAGGGAGTGAGCTAGGGAACAGTGATCACAAAGAAATCAGATTTAGCATAGAATGGAATAGACCTATAGGAGAAAATTCTGTTAAAGTGCCAGATTTTCGAAAAGCTGATTTTAATAGCCTAAGAAATTCTTTGGGTCAAATTGATTGGAAAGTCTTGGGTATGGGGTGGGGGCCGGTCTTGGAGCGAGACATGAACCCTGCGATAGGTGACGTAAATGGGGATTTCGATGTGGATTCAATATATAACTTATTTAAGAATATTCTAAACAAAGCACAGGAACGTAGTATACCATACAAATTGAATAGATCGAATACTAATGGCCCAAAGTGGATAACAAAGAATTTGAAGAACCTTATAGGTAAAAAGAGAGCTTGGAACAAAAGGATTAAAAATGGGGAGGTCACTTTAGAACAGGATTTCGTACAAATGGTTAGAAATGTTAAAAAAGAGATAAGGAAAGCAAAAAGAAACTATGAAGTTCGCATAGCAGGGCAAGCAAAGACAAATCCTAAAGGGTTTTTTCAGTTATATCGTACTAAGACTAGGGAAAGGATAGGTCCATTAAAAACTGAGACAGGTCAAATAACAGATAGTGATGAAGAGATGAGTAGTATTTTTAATAAATATTTTGTATCTGTATTTACTAAAGAGGAACTTAACAATATGCCTTCAGCCGAACAAGTCTATGTGGGTGGGGACGAGGACAGGTTGACGAGTTTAGCAGTTACCAGGGAGGATGTTCTTAAACAAATAGTAAAACTCAAACCAAACAAATCCCCAGGGCCGGATGAAGTGTTTGCCAGGGTGCTTAAAGAATGCAAAGAGGAGCTTTGTGACCCACTGTCAACCATATTTAATAAATCAATAGAGTCAGGCAGAGTGCCAGAGTTTTGGAAAGTTGCTAATGTGATACCAGTTTTTAAGAAAGGAGATAGATCACTTGCGTCTAACTATCGACCAATTAGCCTAACGTCTATTGTGGGAAAGTTACTCGAATCTATAATAGCAAATAAAATTCGTCTTCATCTTGAAAAACATAAATTAATAATTGAGTCGCAACATGGTTTTATAAATGGCTGTTCATGTTTAACAAATTTGTTATCTTTTTATTCTAGCATTGTTGAGGCAGTTGATAGTGGTAAGGATTGCGATGTTGTATACCTTGACTTTAGCAAAGCTTTTGATACAGTGCCACATGAAAGACTGATTAAAAAGATAGAGTCTCATGGTATTGGGGGTGCTATATTAAGCTGGATTAGGGCATGGCTATACCAAAGGAAACAGAGAGTTAGTATAAATGGAATCAAGTCAGAGTGGGAAAATGTTGTAAGTGGAGTGCCTCAAGGCTCTGTCCTGGGACCTCTGTTGTTTATAATATATATAAATGATTTAGATTCAGGTTTGAGTAGCAACATTTGCAAATTTGCCGATGATACGAAAATCGGTAGGGAAATTAATTCGGAGGAGGACTCACTATCACTTCAAGTTGATCTAGATAGGGTTTTGAAATGGTCAAAGGATTGGCAGATGCAGTTTAATGCTGATAAATGTAAAGTTCTGAGGTTAGGTAATGATGATAGAGTTACAAGATACGAGCTAGATGGTGTTGTGATTGCGAAAGGGATCTGGGAGTTATGATTAGTAAGAATTTAAAACAAAAGGATCAATGCATAAATGTTCGTAATAAGGCAAATCGGACACTTGGATTTATTAATCGCAGCGTTAGTAACAAGACACCTGGTGTGGTTCTCAAGCTATATCTTGCTCTAGTTAGGCCCCATTTAGATTATGCAGTTCAGTTTTGGTCGCCATATTATAGAATGGATATAAATTCACTTGAACGTGTCCAGTGTAGGATGACTAAGTTAATTCCCCAAATTAGAAATCTTTCATATGAAGAAAGATTAACAAAGCTTAAGTTGCATTCACTGGAAAGGCGAAGAGTTAGGGGTGACATGATAGAGGTTTACAAGTGGATGAATGGACATAACCGGGGGGATATTAATAGGGTATTAAAAGTATCAACACAGGACAGAACACGAAACAATGGGTATAAATTGGATAAGTTTAGATTTAGGAAAGACTTGGGTAAATACTGGTTCAGTAACAGGGTTGTTGATTTGTGGAACCAATTGCCGCGTAACATTGTGGAGGTGGGGTCCCTCGATTGTTTCAAGCACGGGTTGGACAAGTATATGAATGGGATTGGGTGGTTATAGAATAGGAGCTGCCTCGTATGGGCCAATAGGCCTTCTGCAGTTACCTTTGTTCTTATGTTCTTATATCTAAACTTATCCAATTTATACCCATTGTTTCGTGTTCTGTCTTGTGTTGATACTTTTAATACCCTATTAATATCCCCCCTGTTATTTCCATTCATCCACTTGAAACCCTCTATCATGTCACCCCTAACTCTTTGCCTTTCCAGTGAATGCAACTTAAGCTTTGTTAATCTTTCTTCATATGAAAGATTTCTAATTTGGGGAATTAACTTAGTCATCCTACGCTGGACACGTTCAAGTGAATTTATATCCATTCTATAATATGGCGACCAAAACTGAACTGCATAATCTAAATGGGGCCTAACTAGAGCAAGATATAGCTTGAGAACCACACCAGGTGTCTTGTTACTAACGCTTTGATTAATAAATCCCAGTGTCCTATTTGCCTTATTACGAACATTCATGCATTGATCTTTTTGTTTAAAATTCTTACTAATCATAACTCCAAGATCCCTTTCGCAATCCGACTTCGCAATCTCAACACCATCTAGCACGTATCTTGAAATGGTCAAAGGATTGGCAAATGCAGTTTAATGTTGATAAATGTAAAGTTCTGAGGCTAGGTAATGATGATAGAGTTACAAGATACTAGCTAGATGGTGTTGAGATTGCGAAAGGGATCTGGAAGTTATGATTAGTAAGAATTTAAAACAAAAGGATCAATGCATGAATGTTCGTAATAAGGCGAATAGGACACTGGGATTTATTAATCGAAGCGTTAGTAACAAGACTCCCGGTGTGGTTCTTAAGCTATATCTTGCTCTGGTTAAGCCCCATTTAGATTATGCAGTTCAGTTTTGGTCGCTGTATTATAGAATGGATATAAATTCACTTCAACGTGTCCAACGTAGGATGATTAAGTTAATTCCCCAAATTAGAAATCTTTCATATGAAGAAAGATTAACAAAGCTTTGACGAGTGCTGTGTTGAACCTGTTGTTCAACGAGATGGCAAAGACAATGTAACGAGGAGCATTAAAGCGCAGGTCCCTCAAACTGCTTGAAAGGAAAAGGGAGAATCGAAGCGAATTTTGGTTGTGGGAGATTCCCAGGTGAGGTATTTAGACAGAACGTTTTGTGCCAGAGATAGGGGGAACAGATTAAGGGTTTGCTACCCGGGAGCTGGAATTGGTGATATTGTTGGAAACATGAATGATATTATGACAGGAAATGGGAACAAACCCATTATTTGTATTAGTGCAGGGGGTAATGATGTTGGACGAGTTAGGAGTGAGGAACTAATACAGAGATTCAGGACAGCCATTGAATTAGTTAGGATCAAGGGAGGAATCCCGATCATATGTGGCATTCTTCCAAGAAAGGGAGTGGGAAATGAATGGATGTCAAGGGCACTTGGTGTCAATTGCCGGCTGGAAAGATATTGCAAATCAAATGCAATATCTTTCATAGACAACTGGGAACACTTCTATGGAAGAAATGAAATGTATGCTCGTGATGGGGTGCATCTATCGAGAGCTGGTTTTGTTGCTGTTGCGAACTCGTTGGAAGAAGTGGTTACAGGTGTTTGTTTGGATTTAAACTGTTAGTAGATAGAGGTATGGGAATTGATTTGGAGGAAGGAGATAATAAAAGTATGTTTTTGTGGGAGAAAGGAATTGGCAAAATGATCAGGGAAAGAGAAGGGCCTCAAAATAACAATTCACTTAGGGTATATTACACTAACAGTAGAAGTCTAAGAAATAAAATTAACGAATTAAATGCTCTTGTCTGCACTGAAAAAATAGATATTATTGCACTTACCGAAACGTGGATGAATGTAGAAAATAGAGAACTATTAGCTGAATATCAAATAAATGGATTTAAACTATTTCACACAGATAGATATATTAGACGAGGAGGAGAAGTAGCCATATATGTTAGGGACAATTTGAAATGTAGTCTCAAAGAGGGAATCAAAACTGAGCCACACTCAGAAACTATTTGGATAGAACTATACGAAAAAGCAAATAATATTATAATAGGAGTTATATATAGGTCACCAAATTTAGACAGAATGGAAGCAAAGCATCTATGGGATGAAATATCTAGAGCATCTAGATCTAACAGTATTTACGTCATGGGGGACTTTAATTTTAGTGGAATAAACTGGTTGAACAAAACAGGGAATAGTGAAGCAGAAGATTTTCTAGAATTAATTGACGATTGCTTTCTTACGCAACACATTAAGGAACCAACACGGGAAAATAATATTTTAGATTTAGTGTTAACCAACAGGGAAACACAAATTAATGACATCGAAATAGGGAGTGAGCTAGGGAACAGTGATCACAAAGAAATCAGATTTAGCATAGAATGGAATAGACCTATAGGAGAAAATTCTGTTAAAGTGCCAGATTTTCGAAAAGCTGATTTTAATAGCCTAAGAAATTCTTTGGGTCAAATTGATTGGAAAGTCTTGGGTATGGGGTGGGGGCCGGTCTTGGAGCGAGACATGAACCCTGCGATAGGTGACGTAAATGGGGATTTCGATGTGGATTCAATATATAACTTATTTAAGAATATTCTAAACAAAGCACAGGAACGTAGTATACCATACAAATTGAATAGATCGAATACTAATGGCCCAAAGTGGATAACAAAGAATTTGAAGAACCTTATAGGTAAAAAGAGAGCTTGGAACAAAAGGATTAAAAATGGGGAGGTCACTTTAGAACAGGATTTCGTACAAATGGTTAGAAATGTTAAAAAAGAGATAAGGAAAGCAAAAAGAAACTATGAAGTTCGCATAGCAGGGCAAGCAAAGACAAATCCTAAAGGGTTTTTTCAGTTATATCGTACTAAGACTAGGGAAAGGATAGGTCCATTAAAAACTGAGACAGGTCAAATAACAGATAGTGATGAAGAGATGAGTAGTATTTTTAATAAATATTTTGTATCTGTATTTACTAAAGAGGAACTTAACAATATGCCTTCAGCCGAACAAGTCTATGTGGGTGGGGACGAGGACAGGTTGACGAGTTTAGCAGTTACCAGGGAGGATGTTCTTAAACAAATAGTAAAACTCAAACCAAACAAATCCCCAGGGCCGGATGAAGTGTTTGCCAGGGTGCTTAAAGAATGCAAAGAGGAGCTTTGTGACCCACTGTCAACCATATTTAATAAATCAATAGAGTCAGGTAAAAAAATCAGGTATCTCTTAGCTAGAGATAGGGGGAACAGGTTAAGGGTTTGCTATCCCGGAGCTGGCATTGGTGATATTATAAACAACATGAATGATATTATGGCTGGTAATGGGAACAATCCCATTATTTGCATTAGCGTGGGAGGAAATGATGTTGGTCGAGTTAGGAGTGAGGAACTGATTCAGAGGTATAAAACAGCCATAGAGTTAGTTAGGAGCAAGGGAGGAATCCCGATCATATGTGGCATTCTTCCAAGAAAGGGAGTGGGAAATGAATGGATATCGAGGGCACTTGGTGTCAATTGCCGGCTGGAAAGATATTGCAAATCAAATGCAATATCTTTCATAGACAACTGGGAACACTTCTATGGAAGAAATGAAATGTATGCTCGTGATGGGGTGCATCTATCGAGAGCTGGGGTTGTTGCTGTTGCGAACTCGTTAGAAGAAGTGGTTAGAGGTGTTTGTTTGGGTTTAAACTGTTAGTAGATAGAGGTATGGGAATTGATTTGGAGGAAGGAGGTAATAAAAGTATGTGTTTGTGGGAGAAAGGAATTGGCAAAACGACCAGGGAAAGAGAAGGTCCGCAAAATAACAATTCACTTAGGGTATATTACACTAACAGTAGAAGTCTAAGAAATAAAATTAACGAATTAAATGCTCTTGTCTGCACAGAAAAAATAGATATTATTGCACTTACCGAAACGTGGATGAATGTAGAAAATAGAGAACTATTAGCTGAATATCAAATATATGGATTTAAACTATTTCACACAGATAGATATATTAGACGAGGAGGTGGAGTAGCCATATATGTTAGGGACAATTTGAAATGTAGTCTCAAAGAGGGAATCAAAACAGAGCCACACACAGAAACTATTTGGATTGAATTAAACGAAAAAGCTAATAATATTATAATAGGAGTAATATATAGGCCACCAAATTTAGACAGAATGGAAGCAAAGCATCTATGGGATGAAATATCTAGAGCATCTAGATCTAACAGTATTTATGTCATGGGTGACTTTAATTTTAGCGGAATAAACTGGTTGAACAAAACAGGGAATAGTGAAGCAGAAGATTTTCTAGAATTAATTGACGATTGCTTTCTTACGCAACACATTAAGGAACCAACACGGGAAAATAATATTTTAGATTTAGTGTTAACTAACAGGGAAACGCAAATTAATGACATCGAAATAGGGAGTGAGCTAGGGAGCAGTGATCACAAAGAAATCAGATTTAGCATAGAATGGAATAGACCAGTAGGAGAAAATTCTGTTAAAGTGCCAGATTTTCGAAAAGCTGATTTTAATAGCCTAAGAAATTTTTTGGGTCAAATTGATTGGAAAGTCTTGGGTATGGGGTGTGGGCCGGTCTTGGAGCGAGACATGAACCCAGCGATAGGTGACTTAAATGGGGATTTCGATGTGGATTCAATATATAACTTATTTAGGAATATTCTAAACAAAGCACAGGAACGTAGTATACCATACAAATTGAATAGATCGAATACTAATGACCCAAAGTGGATAACAAAGAATTTGAAGAACCTTATAGGTAAAAAGAGAGCTTGGTACAAAAGGATTAAAAATGGGGAGGTCACTTTAGAACAGGAATTCGTACAACTGGTTAGAAATGTTAAAAAAGAGATAAGGAAAGCAAAAAGAAACTATGAAGTTCGCATAGCAGGGCAAGCAAAGGCAAATCCTAAAGGGTTTTTTCAGTTATATCCTACTAAGACTAGGGAAAGGATAGGTCCATTAAAAACTGAGACAGGTCAAATAACAGATAGTGATGAAGAGATGAGTAGTATTTTTAATAAATATTTTGTATCTGTATTTACTAAAGAGGAACTTAACAATATGCCTTCAGCCGAACAAGTCTATGTGGGTGGGGACGAGGACAGGTTGACGAGTTTAACAGTTACCAGGGAGGATGTTCTTAAACAAATAGTAAAACTCAAACCAAACAAATCCCCAGGGCCGGATGAAGTGTTTGCCAGGGTGCTTAAAGAATGCAAAGAGGAGCTTTGTGACCCACTGTCAACCATATTTAATAAATCAATAGAGTCAGGCAGAGTGCCAGAGTTTTGGAAAGTTGCTAATGTGATACCCAGTTTTTAAGAAAGGAGATAGATCACTTGCGTCTAACTATCGACCAATTAGCCTAACGTCTATTGTGGGAAAGTTACTCGAATCTATAATAGCAAATAAAATTCGTCTTCATCTTGAAAAACATAAATTAATAATTGAGTCGCAACATGGTTTTATAAATGGCCGTTCATGTTTAACAAATTTGTTATCTTTTTATTCTAGCATTGTTGAGGCAGTTGATAGTGGTAAGGATTGCGATGTTGTATACCTTGACTTTAGCAAAGCTTTTGATACAGTGCCACATGAAAGACTGATTAAAAAGATAGAGTCTCATGGTATTGGGGGTGCTATATTAAGCTGGATTAGGGCATGGCTATACCAAAGGAAACAGAGAGTTAGTATAAATGGAATCAAGTCAGAGTGGGAAAATGTTGTAAGTGGAGTGCCTCAAGGCTCTGTCCTGGGACCTCTGTTGTTTATAATATATATAAATGATTTAGATTCAGGTTTGAGTAGCAACATTTGCAAATTTGCCGATGATACGAAAATCGGTAGGGAAATTAATTCGGAGGAGGACTCACTATCACTTCAAGTTGATCTAGATAGGGTTTTGAAATGGTCAAAGGATTGGCAGATGCAGTTTAATGCTGATAAATGTAAAGTTCTGAGGTTAGGTAATGATGATAGAGTTACAAGATACGAGCTAGATGGTGTTGTGATTGCGAAGTCGGATTGCGAAAGGGATCTGGGAGTTATGATTAGTAAGAATTTAAAACAAAAGGATCAATGCATAAATGTTCGTAATAAGGCAAATCGGACACTTGGATTTATTAATCGCAGCGTTAGTAACAAGACACCTGGTGTGGTTCTCAAGCTATATCTTGCTCTAGTTAGGCCCCATTTAGATTATGCAGTTCAGTTTTGGTCGCCATATTATAGAATGGATATAAATTCACTTGAACGTGTCCAGCGTAGGATGACTAAGTTAATTCCCCAAATTAGAAATCTTTCATATGAAGAAAGATTAACAAAGCTTAAGTTGCATTCACTGGAAAGGCGAAGAGTTAGGGGTGACATGATAGAGGTTTACAAGTGGATGAATGGACATAACCGGGGGGATATTAATAGGGTATTAAAAGTATCAACACAGGACAGAATACGAAACAATGGGTATAAATTGGATAAGTTTAGATTTAGGAAAGACTTGGGTAAATACTGGTTCAGTAACAGGGTTGTTGATTTGTGGAACCAATTGCCGCGTAACATTGTGGAGGTGGGGTCCCTCGATTGTTTCAAGCACGGGTTGGACAAGTATATGAGTGGGATTGGGTGGTTATAGAATAGGAGCTGCCTCGTATGGGCCAATATGCCTTCTGCAGTTACCTTTGTTCTTATGTTCTTATGTTCTTATATCTTGCTCTAGTTAGGCCCCATTTAGATTATGCAGTTCAGTTTTGGTCGCCATATTATAGAATGGATATAAATTCACTTGAACGTGTCCAGCGTGGGATGACTAAGTTAATTCCCCAAATTAGAAATCTTTCATATGAAGAAAGATTAACAAAGCTTAAGTTGCATTCACTGTAAAGGCGAAGAGATAGGGGTGACATGATAGAGGTTTACAAGTAGATGAATGGACATAACAGGGGGGATATTAATAGGGTATTAAAAATATCAACTCAAGACAGACCACGAAACAATGGGTATAAATTGGATAGGTTTAGGTTTAGGAAAGACTTGGGTAAATACTGGTTCAGTAACAGGGTTGTTGATTTGTGGAACCAATTGCCGCGTAACGTGGTGGAGGTGGGGTCCCTCGATTGTTTCAAGCATGGATTGGACATATATATGAGTGGGATTGGGTGGCTATAGATAGGAGCTGCCTCGTATGGGCCAATAGGCCTTCTGCAGTTACCTTTGTTCTTATGATCGTATGTTCTTATGATGGCTGGTAGGCATCCCACTCTCATTGGATGGCTGGTAGGCTTCCCACTCTCCCTGGATGGCTGGTAGGCTTCCCACTCTCCCTGGATGGCTGGTAGGCTTCCCACTCTCCCTGGAGAGTTGGACTCTCTGCGGGAGGAGGTGCGTCAGCTTAAAAAACAACGAGAAGTAACGAAGGAGGAGACCAGCAGTAAAGGGACCTCGTCTTGGAGAGTTGCGAAAGACAGGGGCCTTAAGAAGACTTTGATAAAGCCGCCTTCAAACGCCATAGCAACTTCAAATTCATTTGACGTTTTGGAGGACGAGTGCTGTGGAGAGACTGTGGATCGCGCAAAAGGGAAAGCAACGAAGAGAAAGGAAGCGCAGGCCCCTCAGAAAGTAAAGGAAGTACCTAAGCAAACATTAGTTGTGGGAGATTCCCAGATAAGGTATTTGGATAGAACGTTTTGTGCTAGAGATAGGGGGAACAGGTTAAGGGTTTGCTATCCCGGAGCTGGCATTGGTGATATTATAAACAACATGAATGATATTATGGCTGGTAATGGGAACAATCCCATTATTTGCATTAGCGTGGGAGGAAATGATGTTGGTCGAGTCAGGAGTGAGGAACTGATTCAGAGGTATAAAACAGCCATAGAGTTAGTTAGGAGCAAGGGAGGAATCCCGATCATATGTGGCATTCTTCCAAGAAAGGGAGTGGGAAATGAATGGATATCGAGGGCACTTGGTGTCAATTGCCGGCTGGAAAGATATTGCAAATCAAATGCAATATCTTTCATAGACAACTGGGAACACTTCTATGGAAGAAATGAAATGTATGCTCGTGATGGGGTGCATCTATCGAGAGCTGGGGTTGTTGCTGTTGCGAACTCGCTAGAAGAAGTGGTTAGAGGTGTTTGTTTGGGTTTAAACTGTTAGTAGATAGAGGTATGGGAATTGATTTGGAGGAAGGAGGTAATAAAAGTATGTGTTTGTGGGAGAAAGGAATTGGCAAAACGATCAGGGAAAGAGAAGGTCCGCAAAATAACAATTCACTTAGGGTATATTACACTAACAGTAGAAGTCTAAGAAATAAAATTAACGAATTAAATGCTCTTGTCTGCACAGAAAAAATAGATATTATTGCACTTACCGAAACGTGGATGAATGTAGAAAATAGAGAACTATTAGCTGAATATCAAATATATGGATTTAAACTATTTCACACAGATAGATATATTAGACGAGGAGGTGGAGTAGCCATATATGTTAGGGACAATTTGAAATGTAGTCTCAAAGAGGGAATCAAAACAGAGCCACTCACAGAAACTATTTGGATTGAATTAAACGAAAAAGCTAATAATATTATAATAGGAGTAATATATAGGCCACCAAATTTAGACAGAATGGAAGCAAAGCATCTATGGGATGAAATATCTAGAGCATCTAGATCTAACAGTATTTATGTCATGGGTGACTTTAATTTTAGCGGAATAAACTGGTTGAACAAAACAGGGAATAGTGAAGCAGAAGATTTTCTAGAATTAATTGACGATTGCTTTCTTACGCAACACATTAAGGAACCAACACGGGAAAATAATATTTTAGATTTAGTGTTAACTAACAGGGAAACGCAAATTAATGATATCGAAATAGGGAGTGAGCTAGGGAGCAGTGATCACAAAGAAATCAGATTTAGCATAGAATGGAATAGACCAGTAGGAGAAAATTCTGTTAAAGTGCCAGATTTTCGAAAAGCTGATTTTAATAGCCTAACAAATTTATTGGGTCAAATTGATTGGAAAGGCTTGGGTATGGGGTGTGGGCCGGTCTTGGAGCGAGACATGAACCCAGCGATAGGTGACTTAAATGGGGATTTCGATGTGGATTCAATATATAACTTATTTAAGAATATTCTAAGCAAAGCACAGGAACGTAGTATACCATACAAATTGAATAGATCGTATACTAATGACCCAAAGTGGATAACAAAGAATTTGAAGAACCTTATAGGTAAAAAGAGAGCTTGGTACAAAAGGATTAAAAATGGGGAGGTCACTTTAGAACAGGAATTCGTACAACTGGTTAGAAATGTTAAAAAAGAGATAAGGAAAGCAAAAAGAAACTATGAAGTTCGCATAGCAGGGCAAGCAAAGACAAATCCTAAAGGGTTTTTTCAGTTATATCGTACTAAGACTAGGGAAAGGATAGGTCCATTAAAAACTGAGACAGGTCAAATAACAGATAGTGATGAAGAGATGAGTAGTATTTTTAATAAATATTTTGTATCTGTATTTACTAAAGAGGAACTTAACAATATGCCTTCAGCCGAACAAGTCTATGTGGGTGGGGACGAGGACAGGTTGACGAGTTTAGCAGTTACCAGGGAGGATGTTCTTAAACAAATAGTAAAACTCAAACCAAACAAATCCCCAGGACCGGATGAAGTCTTTGCTAGGGTGCTTAAAGAATGCAAAGAGGAGCTTTGTGACCCACTGTCAACCATATTTAATAAATCAATAGAGTCAGGCAGAGTGCCGGAGTTTTGGAAGGTTGCTAATGTGATACCAGTTTTTAAGAAAGGAGATAGATCACTTGCGTCTAACTATCGACCAATTAGCCTAACGTCTATTGTGGGAAAGTTACTCGAATCTATAATAGCAAATAAAATTCGTCTTCATCTTGAAAAACATAAATTAATAATTTACCTTCTGAAGATGTATTTAATATACGAAAGTACTTAAGGAAATTTCCTGTTTCATTTTTCCTCCGTGGTCTGACATTGTCATATATATATACAGAGTGTTGTTATATCATCATAGCAATATGGAAGTTGTAGTTAAGGACCTGGTGACTCTAGTGGGAGCCCTGAAGACAGAGTTGGACTTTCTGCGGGAGGAGGTGCGTCAGCTTAAAGAACAACGAGAAGTAACGAAGGAGGAGACCAGCAGTAAAGGGACCTCGTCTTGGAGAGTTGTGAAAGACAGGGGCCTTAAGAAGACTTTGATAAAGCCGCCTTCAAACGCCATAGCAACCTCTAATTCATTTGACGTTTTGGAGGACGAGTGCTGTGGAGAGACTGTGGATCGCGCAAAAGGGAAAGCAACGAAGAGAAAGGAAGCGCAGGCCCCTCAGAGGGTAAAGGAAGTACCTAAGCAAACATTAGTTGTGGGAGATTCCCAGATAAGGTATTTGGATAGAACGTTTTGTGCTAGAGATAGGGGGAACAGGTTAAGGGTTTGCTATCCCGGAGCTGGCATTGGTGATATTATAAACAACATGAATGATATTATGGCTGGTAATGGGAACAATCCCATTATTTGCATTAGCGTGGGAGGAAATGATGTTGGTCGAGTCAGGAGTGAGGAACTGATTCAGAGGTATAAAACAGCCATAGAGTTAGTTAGGAGCAAGGGAGGAATCCCGATCATATGTGGCATTCTTCCAAGAAAGGGAGTGGGAAATGAATGGATATCGAGGGCACTTGGTGTCAATTGCCGGCTGGAAAGATATTGCAAATCAAATGCAATATCTTTCATAGACAACTGGGAACACTTCTATGGAAGAAATGAAATGTATGCTCGTGATGGGGTGCATCTATCGAGAGCTGGGGTTGTTGCTGTTGCGAACTCGTTAGAAGAAGTGGTTAGAGGTGTTTGTTTGGGTTTAAACTGTTAGTAGATAGAGGTATGGGAATTGATTTGGAGGAAGGAGGTAATAAAAGTATGTGTTTGTGGGAGAAAGGAATTGGCAAAACGACCAGGGAAAGAGAAGGTCCGCAAAATAACAATTCACTTAGGGTATATTACACTAACAGTAGAAGTCTAAGAAATAAAATTAACGAATTAAATGCTCTTGTCTGCACAGAAAAAATAGATATTATTGCACTTACCGAAACGTGGATGAATGTAGAAAATAGAGAACTATTAGCTGAATATCAAATATATGGATTTAAACTATTTCACACAGATAGATATATTAGACGAGGAGGTGGAGTAGCCATATATGTTAGGGACAATTTGAAATGTAGTCTCAAAGAGGGAATCAAAACAGAGCCACACACAGAAACTATTTGGATTGAATTAAACGAAAAAGCTAATAATATTATAATAGGAGTAATATATAGGCCACCAAATTTAGACAGAATGGAAGCAAAGCATCTATGGGATGAAATATCTAGAGCATCTAGATCTAACAGTATTTATGTCATGGGTGACTTTAATTTTAGCGGAATAAACTGGTTGAACAAAACAGGGAATAGTGAA
Source organism: Procambarus clarkii (assembly GCF_040958095.1). Classification (NCBI taxonomy): domain Eukaryota; kingdom Metazoa; phylum Arthropoda; class Malacostraca; order Decapoda; family Cambaridae; genus Procambarus; species Procambarus clarkii. The sequence continues at coordinate 25,416,373 of NC_091153.1, forward strand.
GCAGAAGATTTTCTAGAATTAATTGACGATTGCTTTCTTACGCAACACATTAAGGAACCAACACGGGAAAATAATATTTTAGATTTAGTGTTAACTAACAGGGAAACGCAAATTAATGACATCGAAATAGGGAGTGAGCTAGGGAGCAGTGATCACAAAGAAATCAGATTTAGCATAGAATGGAATAGACCAGTAGGAGAAAATTCTGTTAAAGTGCCAGATTTTCGTAAAGCTGATTTTAATAGCCTAAGAAATTTTTTGGGTCAAATTGATTGGAAAGTCTTGGGTATGGGGTGTGGGCCGGTCTTGGAGCGAGACATGAACCCAGCGATAGGTACTTAAATGGGGATTTCGATGTGGATTCAATATATAACTTATTTAAGAATATTCTAAACAAAGCACAGGAACGTAGTATACCATACAAATTGAATAGATCGAATACTAATGACCCAAAGTGGATAACAAAGAATTTGAAGAACCTTATAGGTAAAAAGAGAGCTTGGTACAAAAGGATTAAAAATGGGGAGGTCACTTTAGAACAGGAATTCGTACAACTGGTTAGAAATGTTAAAAAAGAGATAAGGAAAGCAAAAAGAAACTATGAAGTTCGCATAGCAGGGCAAGCAAAGACAAATCCTAAAGGGTTTTTTCAGTTATATCGTACTAAGACTAGGGAAAGGATAGGTCCATTAAAAACTGAGACAGGTCAAATAACAGATAGTGATGAAGAGATGAGTAGTATTTTTAATAAATATTTTGTATCTGTATTTACTAAAGAGGAACTTAACAATATGCCTTCAGCCGAACAAGTCTATGTGGGTGGGGACGAGGACAGGTTGACGAGTTTAACAGTTACCAGGGAGGATGTTCTTAAACAAATAGTAAAACTCAAACCAAACAAATCCCCAGGGCCGGATGAAGTGTTTGCCAGGGTGCTTAACGAATGCAAAGAGGAGCTTTGTGACCCACTGTCAACCATATTTAATAAATCATTAGAGTCAGGCAGAGTGCCAGAGTTTTGGAAAGTTGCTAATGTGATACCAGTTTTTAAGAAAGGAGATAGATCACTTGCGTCTAACTATCGACCAATTAGCCTAACGTCTATTGTGGGAAAGTTACTCGAATCTATAATAGCAAATAAAATTCGTCTTCATCTTGAAAAACATAAATTAATAATTGAGTCGCAACATGGTTTTATAAATGGCCGTTCATGTTTAACAAATTTGTTATCTTTTTATTCTAGCATTGTTGAGGCAGTTGATAGTGGTAAGGATTGCGATGTTGTATACCTTGACTTTAGCAAAGCTTTTGATACAGTGCCACATGAAAGACTGATTAAAAAGATAGAGTCTCATGGTATTGGGGGTGCTATATTAAGCTGGATTAGGGCATGGCTATACCAAAGGAAACAGAGAGTTAGTATAAATGGAATCAAGTCAGAGTGGGAAAATGTTGTAAGTGGAGTGCCTCAAGGCTCTGTCCTGGGACCTCTGTTGTTTATAATATATATAAATGATTTAGATTCAGGTTTGAGTAGCAACATTTGCAAATTTGCCGATGATACGAAAATCGGTAGGGAAATTAATTCGGAGGAGGACTCACTATCACTTCAAGTTGATCTAGATAGGGTTTTGAAATGGTCAAAGGATTGGCAGATGCAGTTTAATGCTGATAAATGTAAAGTTCTGAGGTTAGGTAATGATGATAGAGTTACAAGATACGAGCTAGATGGTGTTGTGATTGCGAAGTCGGATTGCGAAAGGGATCTGGGAGTTATGATTAGTAAGAATTTAAAACAAAAGGATCAATGCATAAATGTTCGTAATAAGGCAAATCGGACACTTGGATTTATTAATCGCAGCGTTAGTAACAAGACACCTGGTGTGGTTCTCAAGCTATATCTTGCTCTAGTTAGGCCCCATTTAGATTATGCAGTTCAGTTTTGGTCGCCATATTGTAGAATGGATATAAATTCACTTGAACGTGTCCAGCGTAGGATGACTAAGTTAATTCCCCAAATTAGAAATCTTTCATATGAAGAAAGATTAACAAAGCTTAAGTTGCATTCACTGGAAAGGCGAAGAGTTAGGGGTGACATGATAGAGGTTTACAAGTGGATGAATGGACATAACCGGGGGGATATTAATAGGGTATTAAAAGTATCAACACGGGACAGAACACGAAACAATGGGTATAAATTGGATAAGTTTAGATTTAGGAAAGACTTGGGTAAATACTGGTTCAGTAACAGGGTTGTTGATTTGTGGAACCAATTGCCGCGTAACATTGTGGAGGTGGGGTCCCTCGATTGTTTCAAGCACGGGTTGGACAAGTATATGAGTGGGATTGGGTGGTTATAGAATAGGAGCTGCCTCGTATGGGCCAATAGGCCTTCTGCAGTTACCTTTGTTCTTATGTTCTTCTTATGTTCTTATATCTTGCTCTAGTCACGCCGCGTAACGTGGTGGAGGTGGGGTCCCACGATTGTTTCAAGCGCGGGTTGGACAAGTATATGAGTGGGATTGGGTGGTTATAGAATAGGAGCTGCCTCGAATGGGCCAATAGGCCTTCTGCAGTTACCTTTGTTCTTATGTTCTTATGGATGGCTAGTAGGCTTAAGAACATAAGAACAAAGTTAACTGCAGAAGGCCTATTGGCCCATACGAGGCAGCTCCTATTTATAACCACCCAATCCCACTCATATACTTGTCCAACCCGCGCTTGAAACAATCGAGGGACCCCACCTCCACCACGTTACGCGGCAGTTGGTTCCACAAATCAACAACCCTGTTACTGAACCAGTATTTACCCAAGTCTTTCCTAAACCTAAACTTATCCAATTTATACCCATTGTTTCGTGCCACTCTCTGGTAGTGGATGGCTGGTAGGCTTCCCACTCCCCCTGGATGGCTGGTAGGCTTCCCACTCTCATTGGATGGCTGGTAGGCTTTCCACTCTCCCTATTTGGCTGGTAGACTTCCCACTCTCCCAGGATGGCTGGTAGGCTTTCCACTCTCCCAGGATGGCTGGTAGGCTTCCCACTCTCACTGGATGTCTTGTAGGCTTCGCACTCTCACTGGATGGCTGGTAGGCTTCCCACTCTCCCTGGATGGCCGGTAGGCTTCCCACTCTCATTGGATGGCTGGTAGGCTTTCCACTCTCCCTGGATGGCTGGTAGGCTTCCCACTCTCCCAGGATGGCTGGTAGGCTTTCCACTCTCCCAGGATGGCTGGTAGGCTTCCCACTCTCCCTGGATGGCTGGTAGGCTTCCCACTCTCATTGGATAGCCGGTAGGCTTCCCACTCTCCTTGGATGGCTGGTAGGCTTTCCACTCTCCCTGGCTGGCTGGTAGGCTTTCCACTCTCCCAGGATGGCTGGTAGGCTTCCCACTCTCCCAGGATGGTTGGTAGGCTTCCCACTCTCACTTCTGTGGAAGACAAATGGAAACTTTTCTGACACGTATAACACATGACTGCACGTTGATTCGGTATTTGTGTATTAGTTTCAGTTACCGCAAGATCGTTGTTTATGGCCATATTGCTTTTGATGCTGTTTGTCTCGTATGCTTGTGTGTGTGTGTTGAGGGGAGCTGCTCTATAGTTGCTGAATGTGCTTTATTTGTGTGTATAGGAAGGGCTTGTTTTACTTAACATAAGAACATAAGAACAAAGGTAACTGCAGAAGGCCTATTGGCCCATACGAGGCAGCTCCTATTCTATAACCACCCAATCCCACTCATATACTTGTCCAACCCGTGCTTGAAACAATCGAGGGACCCCACCTCCACAATGTTACGCGGCAATTGGTTCCACAAATCAACAACCCTGTTACTGAACCAGTATTTACCCAAGTCTTTCCTAAATCTAAACTTATCCAATTTATACCCATTGTTTCGTGTTCTGTCCTGTGTTGATACTTTTAATACCCTACCAATATACCCCCGGTTATGTCCATTCATCCACTTGTAAACCTCTATCATGTCACCCCTAACTCTTCGCCTTTCCAGTGAATGCAACTTAAGCTTTGTTAATCTTTCTTCATATGAAAGATTTCTAATTTGGGGAATTAACTTAGTCATCCTACGCTGGACACGTTCAAGTGAATTTATATCCATTCTATAATATGGCGACCAAAACTGAACTGCATAATCTAAATGGGGCCTAACTAGAGCAAGATATAGCTTGAGAACCACACCAGGTGTCTTGTTACTAACGCTGCGATTAATAAATCCAAATGTCCGATTTGCCTTATTACGAACATTTATGCATTGATCCTTTTGTTTTAAATTCTTACTAATCATAACTCCCAGATCCCTTTCGCAATCACAACACCATCTAGCTCGTATCTTGTAACTCTATCATCATTACCTAACCTCAGAACTTTACATTTATCAGCATTAAACTGCATCTGCCAATCCTTTGACCATTTCAAAACCCTATCTAGATCAACTTGAAGTGATAGTGAGTCCTCCTCCGAATTAATTTCCCTACCGATTTTCGTATCATCGGCAAATTTGCAAATGTTGCTACTCAAACCTGAATCTAAATCATTTATATATATTATAAACAACAGAGGTCCCAGGACAGAGCCTTGAGGCACTCCACTTACAACATTTTCCCACTCTGACTTGATTCCATTTATACTAACTCTCTGTTTCCTTTGGTATAGCCATGCCCTAATCCAGCTTAATATAGCACCCCCAATACCATGAGACTCTATCTTTTTAATCAGTCTTTCATGTGGCACTGTATCAAAAGCTTTGCTAAAGTCAAGGTATACAACATCGCAATCCTTACCACTTTCAACTGCCTCAACAATGCTAGAATAAAAAGATAACAAATTTGTTAAACATGAACGGCCATTTATAAAACCATGTTGCGACTCAATTATTAATTTATGTTTTTCAAGATGAAGACGAATTTTATTTGCTCTTATAGATTCGAGTAACTTTCCCACAATAGACGTTAGGCTAATTGGTCGATAGTTAGACGCAAGTGATCTATCTCCTTTCTTAAAAACTTGTATCACATTAGCAACTTTCCAAAACTCTGGCACTCTGCCTGACTCTATTGATTTATTAAATATGGTTGACAGTGGGTCACAAAGCTCCTCTTTGCATTCTTTAAGCACCCTGGCAAACACTTCATCCGGCCCTGGGGATTTGTTTGGTTTGAGTTTTACTATTTGTTTAAGAACATCCTCCCTGGTAACTGCTAAACTCGTCAACCTGTCCTCGTCCCCACCCACATAGACTTGTTCGGCTGAAGGCATATTGTTAAGTTCCTCTTTAGTAAATACAGATACAAAATATTTATTAAAAATACTACTCATCTCTTCATCACTATCTGTTATTTGACCTGTCTCAGTTTTTAATGGACCTATCCTTTCCCTAGTCTTAGTACGATATAACTGAAAAAACCCTTTAGGATTTGTCTTTGCTTGCCCTGCTATGCGAACTTCATAGTTTCTTTTTGCTTTCCTTATCTCTTTTTTAACATTTCTAACCAGTTGTACGAATTCCTGTTCTAAAGTGACCTCCCCATTTTTAATTCTTTTGTACCAAGCTCTCTTTTTACCTATAAGGTTCTTCAAATTCTTTGTTATCCACTTTGGGTCATTAGTATTCGATCTATTAAATTTGTATGGTATACTACGTTCCTGTGCTTTGTTTAGAATATTCTTAAATAAGTTATATATTGAATCCACATCGAAATCCCCATTTAAGTCACCTATCGCTGGGTTCATGTCTCGCTCCAAGACCGGCCCACACCCCATACCCAAGACTTTCCAATCAATTTGACCCAAAAAATTTCTTAGGCTATTAAAATCAGCTTTTCGAAAATCTGGCACTTTAACAGAATTTTCTCCTACTGGTCTATTCCATTCTATGCTAAATCTGATTTCTTTGTGATCACTGCTCCCTAGCTCACTCCCTATTTCGATGTCATTAATTTGCGTTTCCCTGTTAGTTAACACTAAATCTAAAATATTATTTTCCCGTGTTGGTTCCTTAATGTGTTGCGTAAGAAAGCAATCGTCAATTAATTCTAGAAAATCTTCAGCTTCACTATTCCCTGTTTTGTTCAACCAGTTTATTCCGCTAAAATTAAAGTCACCCATGACATAAATACTGTTAGATCTAGATGCTCTAGATATTTCATCCCATAGATGCTTTGCTTCCATTCTGTCTAAATTTGGTGGACTATATATTACTCCTATTATAATATTATTAGCTTTTTCGTTTAATTCAATCCAAATAGTTTCTGTGTGTGGCTCTGTTTTGATTCCCTCTTTGAGACTATATGGATTTATATATGGATTTAAACTATTTCACACAGATAGATATATTAGACGAGGAGGTGGAGTAGCCATATATGTTAGGGACAATTTGAAATGTAGTCTCAAAGAGGGAATCAAAACTGAGCCACACACAGAAACTATTTGGATTGAATTAAACGAAAAAGCTAATAATATTATAATAGGAGTAATATATAGGCCACCAAATTTAGACAGAATGGAAGCAAAGCATCTATGGGATGAAATATCTAGAGCATCTAGATCTAACAGTATTTATGTCATGGGTGACTTTAATTTTAGCGGAATAAACTGGTTGAACAAAACAGGGAATAGTGAAGCAGAAGATTTTCTAGAATTAATTGACGATTGCTTTCTTACGCAACACATTAAGGAACCAACACGGGAAAATAATATTTTAGATTTAGTGTTAACTAACAGGGAAACGCAAATTAATGACATCGAAATAGGGAGTGAGCTAGGGAGCAGTGATCACAAAGAAATCAGATTTAGCATAGAATGGAATAGACCAGTAGGAGAAAATTCTGTTAAAGTGCCAGATTTTCGAAAAGCTGATTTTAATAGCCAAAGAAATTTTTTGGGTCAAATTGATTGGAAAGGCTTGGGTATGGGGTGTGGGCCGGTCTTGGAGCGAGACATGAACCCAGCGATAGGTGACTTAAATGGGGATTTCGATGTGGATTCAATATATAACTTATTTAAGAATATTCTAAACAAAGCACAGGAACGTAGTATACCATACAAATTGAATAGATCGTATACTAATGACCCAAAGTGGATAACAAAGAATTTGAAGAACCTTATAGGTAAAAAGAGAGCTTGGTACAAAAGGATTAAAAATGGGGAGGTCACTTTAGAACAGGAATTCGTACAACTGGTTAGAAATGTTAAAAAAGAGATAAGGAAAGCAAAAAGAAACTATGAAGTTCGCATAGCAGGGCAAGCAAAGACAAATCCTAAAGGGTTTTTTCAGTTATATCGTACTAAGACTAGGGAAAGGATAGGTCCATTAAAAACTGAGACAGGTCAAATAACAGATAGTGATGAAGAGATGAGTAGTATTTTTAATAAATATTTTGTATCTGTATTTACTAAAGAGGAACTTAACAATATGCCTTCAGCCGAACAAGTCTATGTGGGTGGGGACGAGGACAGGTTGACGAGTTTAGCAGTTACCAGGGAGGATGTTCTTAAACAAATAGTAAAACTCAAACCAAACAAATCCCCAGGGCCGGATGAAGTGTTTGCTAGGGTGCTTAAAGAATGCAAAGAGGAGCTTTGTGACCCACTGTCAACCATATTTAATAAATCAATAGAGTCAGGCAGAGTGCCAGAGTTTTGGAAAGTTGCTAATGTGATACCAGTTTTTAAGAAAGGAGATAGATCACTTGCGTCTAACTATCGACCAATTAGCCTAACGTCTATTGTGGGAAAGTTACTCGAATCTATAATAGCAAATAAAATTCGTCTTCATCTTGAAAAACATAAATTAATAATTGAGTCGCAACATGGTTTTATAAATGGCCGTTCATGTTTAACAAATTTGTTATCTTTTTATTCTAGCATTGTTGAGGCAGTTGATAGTGGTAAGGATTGCGATGTTGTATACCTTGACTTTAGCAAAGCTTTTGATACAGTGCCACATGAAAGACTGATTAAAAAAATAGAGTCTCATGGTATTGGGGGTGCTATATTAAGCTGGATTAGGGCATGGCTATACCAAAGGAAACAGAGAGTTAGTATAAATGGAATCAAGTCAGAGTGGGAAAATGTTGTAAGTGGAGTGCCTCAAGGCTCTGTCCTGGGACCTCTGTTGTTTATAATATATATAAATGATTTAGATTCAGGTTTGAGTAGCAACATTTGCAAATTTGCCGATGATACGAAAATCGGTAGGGAAATTAATTCGGAGGAGGACTCACTATCACTTCAAGTTGATCTAGATAGGGTTTTGAAATGGTCAAAGGATTGGCAGATGCAGTTTAATGCTGATAAATGTAAAGTTCTGAGGTTAGGTAATGATGATAGAGTTACAAGATACGAGCTAGATGGTGTTGTGATTGCGAAGTCGGATTGCGAAAGGGATCTGGGAGTTATGATTAGTAAGAATTTAAAACAAAAGGATCAATGCATAAATGTTCGTAATAAGGCAAATCGGACACTTGGATTTATTAATCGCAGCGTTAGTAACAAGACACCTGGTGTGGTTCTCAAGCTATATCTTGCTCTAGTTAGGCCCCATTTAGATTATGCAGTTCAGTTTTGGTCGCCATATTATAGAATGGATATAAATTCACTTGAACGTGTCCAGCGTAGGATGACTAAGTTAATTCCCCAAATTAGAAATCTTTCATATGAAGAAAGATTAACAAAGCTTAAGTTGCATTCACTGGAAAGGCGAAGAGTTAGGGGTGACATGATAGAGGTTTACAAGTGGATGAATGGACATAACCGGGGGGATATTAATAGAGTATTAAAAGTATCAACACAGGACAGAACACGAAACAATGGATATAAATTGGATAAGTTTAGATTTAGGAAAGACTTGGGTAAATACTGGTTCAGTAACAGGGTTGTTGATTTGTGGAACCAATTGCCGCGTAACATTGTGGAGGTGGGGTCCCTCGATTGTTTCAAGCATGGGTTGGACAAGTATATGAGTGGGATTGGGTGGTTATAGAATAGGAGCTGCCTCGTATGGGCCAATAGGCCTTCTGCAGTTACCTTTGTTCTTATGTTCTTATGTTCTTAGACTACATTTCAAATTGTCCCTAACATATATGGCTACTCCACCTCCTCGTCTAATATATCTATCTGTGTGAAATAGTTTAAATCCATATATTTGATATTCAGCTAATAGTTCTCTATTTTCTACATTCATCCACGTTTCGGTAAGTGCAATAATATCTATTTTTTCTGTGCAGACAAGAGCATTTAATTCGTTAATTTTATTTCTTAGACTTCTACTGTTAGTGTAATATACCCTAAGTGAATTGTTATTTTGCGGACCTTCTCTTTCCCTGATCGTTTTGCCAATTCCTTTCTCCCACAAACACATACTTTTATTACCTCCTTCCTCCAAATCAATTCCCATACCTCTATCTACTAACAGTTTAAACCCAAACAAACACCTCTAACCACTTCTTCTAACGAGTTCGCAACAGCAACAACCCCAGCTCTCGATAGATGCACCCCATCACGAGCATACATTTCATTTCTTCCATAGAAGTGTTCCCAGTTGTCTATGAAAGATATTGCATTTGATTTGCAATATCTTTCCAGCCGGCAATTGACACCAAGTGCCCTCGATATCCATTCATTTCCCACTCCCTTTCTTGGAAGAATGCCACATATGATCGGGATTCCTCCCTTGCTCCTAACTAACTTTATGGCTGTTTTATACCTCTGAATCAGTTCCTCACTCCTAACTCGATCAACATCATTTCCTCCCACGCTAATGCAAATAATGGGATTGTTCCCATTACCAGCCATAATATCATTCATGTTGTTTATAATTTCACCAATGCCAGCTCCGGGATAGCAAACCCTTAACCTGTTCCCCCTATCTCTAGCACAAAACGTTCTATCCAAATACCTTATCTGGGAATCTCCCACAACTAATGTTTGCTTAGGTACTTCCTTTACTTTCTGAGGGGCCTGCGCTTCCTTTCTCTTCGATGCTTTCCCTTTTGCGCGATCCACAGTCTCTCCACAGCACTCGTCCTCCAAAACGTCAAATGAATTAGAAGTTGCTATGGCGTTTGAAGGCGGCTTTATCAAAGTCTTCTTAAGGCCCCTGTCTTTCACAACTCTCCAAGACGAGGTCCCTTTACTGCTGGTCTCCTCCTTCGTTACTTCTCGTTGTTCTTTCAGCTGACGCACCTCCTCCCGCAGAAAGTCCAACTCTGTCCTCAGGGCTCCCACTAGAGTCACCAGGTCCTTAACTACAACTTCCATATTGCAATGATAATATAACAACACTCAGGAGCTCCGGTTAACACAACCTCTCACTGTGACTTCACCTGACCGACTGTTCAGGTGAATACTTGCATAATGTGCATACTTGTTATTTAATATTGCACTTGTAATGCAATATTAGTATTGTGGTAATAATATTACCACATTCAATATGTAAGACCAATTTGTTTGTTCCTGTTATCTCAACACTATTTAGCTGCCTACTTCAGTATAGATGTGGTGACCCCCGGGTGTTGAAGCAGTCGGCCTCTCGCTGGGGCCTTACAGTTTCATATTTAATGTTTACTTAATTTCCCTTGCTTGGTTGCGTTCTATTATGGTAATTTATTTCCAGTCTTCTAACTTATCAAAGTCGCGTTATTAAGTGTTCATCCCTGTATTCTCTTGTTCACTGAGGGAACAACCTATGCTGTACCGTGTATCACTAGCGTAGGCCTAATGGTGCCACACTCCCTTCCCTGTCAGACGTCTTGGTCTAGCTCTTATCTCACTATAGTTCCCACTAGCTTACGCGGTATTTTCTAGCCCTTAAGATAATTGTGATCTTAATGTTACACGTTGTGACTACACTGCATGGTAGCTCTACCCTCCACTATCTTATATATACAACGATATTATAAATGTATGTGCATTCCGTTTGTGCATTCTTAATTCTTAAGAATGTAAGAACTCTTGTATGTGGTAGTTCCCGTGGCGCAGTTGTAAAACACTCGCTCAGCGATCCACGAGCGCTTGGGTTTGGGTTCGAATCGTAGCCGGGAAGGATTGACTGGGCACCAATCGTTACCAGTAGCCTCTGTTCACCTAGCAGTGAATGGGAATCTGGTTGTTAAACGATTTGGCGGCTCATATTCCAGGGAAAAATTTTGATTAAGGACCTGCTCGAAACGCAATGCTTGCCAGTGGCTTTATAAAAATGTTTGAACTCTTGTATATATAAAAAATGATAAAAAATATTACAAAAATAAAACTAATGCGATCCTTCCTGGCACTGTTTCCCGTTATTACTCTGTTGTCGTACACGCAAGTGGTGGGTTATTGGCTATTTAACACAATGTTATGGTTTATTGTGGTGAATTATTACCACGGTTATTTTGGTGGCTTATTATGGAGGGTGTTTGTGGTGGATAAGTAAGGAGGGGTCTTGTGGTGGATTTTTAGGGGGGTTACTCTTAAGGATTTCATGGGGGATTATTGTCGTGGATTATGATTTAGGGTAATTGTGTTGGATAATTATGGAGGGTTATTCTGGTGGATTATTAGGATGAGTTTTTTTGGAGGATTATTAACAAACGGAATGCATCAGGAAGTGATGTGGGGGGGGGGGGGGTAGACTCCATACACAGTTTGAAGTGTAGATATGATAGAGCCATATTGGCGCATCGACCTTTGCACCAATAGATTCACCGTTGAGATGCGGGACCAAAGCGCAAAATCTCCACCACCGCAATCACAATTAGGTGAGTACAACTAGGTGAGTACAATATACATGACCATATGGTTGACAAACAAGCAGCTCCACAGTATTCATGACCACTTGACTGTCAGACAAGCAACTTTACAGTATACATGACCTCATCTTTATTGGGGTAAATCTGCATAATATACATAACCACGTTATTGCTAGACAAGCTAATCACGAAAACATATGACCTTGTTGATGCAAGAGCACCAACTCCACATGACCCCGTGGCTGCCAGTCCAGAGAGCTCTACAGTATACATGACTGTGTGATCACGTGGCTGTCAGTCCAGAGAGCTCTACAGTATACATGACTGTGTGATCACGTGGCTGCCAGTCCAGAGAGCTCTACAGTATACATGACTGTGTGATCACGTGGCTGTCAGTCCAGAGAGCTCTACAGTATACATGACTGTGTGATCACGTGGCTGCCAGTCCAGAGAGCTCTACAGTATACATGACTGTGTGATCACGTGGCTGCCAGTCCAGAGAGCTCTACAGTATACATGACTGTGTGATCACGTGGCTGCCAGTCCAGAGAGCTCTACAGTATACATGACTGTGTGATCACGTGGCTGCCAGTCCAGAGAGCTCTACAGTATACATGACTGTGTGATCATGTGGCTGCCAGTCCAGAGAGCTCTACAGTATACATGACTGTGTGATCACGTGGCTGCCAGTCCAGAGAGCTCTACAGTATACATGACTGTGTGATCATGTGGCTGCCAGTCCAGAGAGCTCTACAGTATACATGACTGTGTGATCACGTGGCTGCCAGTCCAGAGAGCTCTACAGTATACATGACTGTGTGATCACGTGGCTGCCAGTCCAGAGAGCTCTACAGTATACATGACTGTGTGATCACGTGGCTGCCAGTCCAGAGAGCTCTACAGTATACATGACTGTGTGATCACGTGGCTGCCAGTCCAGAGAGCTCTACAGTATACATGACTGTGTGATCATGTGGCTGTCAGTCCAGAGAGCTCTACAGTATACATGACTGTGTGATCACGTGGCTGCCTGACAATTAGCTTCACTGTCCACGTGATCATGTGATATATACAACGGTGTTTATGGCTGATCTTTTAATAAAAATATAACTCCTTTAAATGTTGATTAATGGTAATATTATTATACACACACACGGGTGACCTCTGATGACCCAGAGGTCATAACAGTCGTGTCACGAGTGATCGCTTTCATTCTTACCATAACAGGAGTGTTGTATTAAGATTTCTCTGTTAAGTACCCTGAGGGCAGTTATCACTCCAGTAAGGTTATCACTTCCTTCAGATGAATTTTCTTGGTGTCATTGGAAATTAAAGCGTATACATGGTCTCTCGGGGTCACTTAAGGTGAAGGTCTATATAATACTTGGTGAGTCTTGACTAATTAGGAAGAGTCACGGCCTCAGAGTGGGGTCTGCCGCCGGGGGCCGGACGGTCGTCAGCTCGAACCCAGACCCATCAAACATATTCTTCCTTTTCCATAATTCAGACTATTAATATAATTTCCTTAACACGCAAAATAAATGATAAAAAAACACGGAGCTGCAACATTATGCCAGATTAGAATCTTGACAGAGTACAATATACGTGACTCTGTAGTGGTCAAATAAGCGGGTTCACAGTATACACGACAGTATACATGGTTGAAAATCTAACAGCTCCATATTATTCATAACCACTTGGGTGACAAAAAAAGTAACTCCACAGAATATATTACCACTTGGTTGTCTGACCAGCAGCTCTAAAAGTATACATGACCACTTATTTTTCAGACAAGCAGTTCCACAATATGCATGACCACTTGATTGTCAGACAAACAGCACAACAGTATACATGATCACTTAGTTGTCAGACAAGAAGCTGTTTAGTATGTATTCCTGACAACTTGGTTGTCAAACAAGCAGCTCCAGTGTTCATGACTACTCTACTTGGTTGTTGTCACGAATAGGTGTGGTGTGGAAATGACTTTTAAATGTTTTCTAATTTGAGGCTTTTATTTGAGGTAAGAGAAATTCAGGGAATAAGGAAACAGACAAAACATGAAATATATATTTATATGTATAAGACACATTATATAACATATGGACATAATTGTACTCCTTACAACTCAAGGTCAATCTGAAGATAACAACTTGGTTAATAAAATTTCCAAACGGGTTCTGGATACCCTATGGCTCTTAGTACCAATACTGGAACTGTGCTCACAGCCACTACACCTGTCATCCGGTGACGCACATATATAAACCACAGAGAAACTTGGAGTCTTACGGGCTCACCATAGCCCGTGCTACATAGACACTTCGTTCTGAGTAGCTAAATCTGAAACAACAACAACTTCGAGTCTTTCACAAAACAGCTCTCTAGACTGCCTGAGTAGTCAACCCTATCTCGCATCCCTATTAGGATAAAACTATGGCTTATCTGATTATACGGCCGGAGAAAAAACCCTCAGTAAACAAGGTCGGGTCGTCAACGTTCCACCTCCCCTCAAGTCAAGATGGCATCCACCACTCTTGCGTCATCGCCCCTTAATACTCCATTCTTTAACATTACCATTCAAACCTTTATATGACTTCATTTACCATATTCCCAGTGCATGCTTTTTGATTGAGTCAATTTTTCCTTCACATAGTTTGGCTATTCAGGTACACATTATTCCTAAACAATCTCCAGCTGAGAAGGCACTACTTTGCTTGGCGGAGTATTACTGGCGACTCGCAGCCTCCCAGTTATCAGCTACAGCTTTATTTCATGAAAACATTCTCCAATGTGTCCACCAATTTATAATAACTAACCTCCACAAGAGGTAAGGTTCGTAACAGTTGTCAGACAAGCAGCTCCACAGTATCCATGACCACTTAGTTGTTAGACAAACAGCTCCACAGTATACACGACCACTTGGTTGTCATACAAACAGCTTCACAGTATACATGACCACTTAGTTGTTAGACAAACAGCTTCACAGTATACACGACCACTTGGTTGTCAGACAAACAGCTTCACAGTATACACGACCACTTGGTTGTCAGACAAACAGCTTCACAGTATACACGACCACTTGGTTCTCAGACAAACAGCTTCACAGTATACATGACCACTTAGTTGTTAGACAAACAGCTTCACAGTATACACGACCACTTGGTTGTCAGACAAACAGCTTCACAGTATACACGACCACTTGGTTGTCAGACAAACAGCTTCACAGTATACACGACCACTTGGTTGTCAGACAAACAGCTTCACAGTATACACGACCACTTGGTTCTCAGACAAACAGCTTCACAGTATACATGACCACTTAGTTGTTAGACAAACAGCTTCACAGTATACACGACCACTTGGTTGTCAGACAAACAGCTTCACAGTATACACGACCACTTGGTTGTCAGACAAACAGCTTCACAGTATACACGACCACTTGGTTGTCAGACAAACAGCTTCACAGTATACACGACCACTTGGTTCTCAGACAAACAGCTTCACAGTATACATGACCACTTAGTTGTTAGACAAACAGCTTCACAGTATACATGACCACTTAGTTGTTAGACAAACAGCTTCACAGTATACACGACCACTTGGTTGTCAGACAAACAGCTTCACAGTATACACGACCACTTGGTTCTCAGACAAACATCTTCACAGTATACATGACCACTTAGTTGTTAGACAAACAGCTTCACAGTATACACGACCACTTGGTTGTCAGACAAACAGCTTCACAGTATACACGACCACTTGGTTGTCAGACAAACAGCTTCACAGTGTACACGACCACTTGGTTGTCAGACAAACAGCTTCACAGTATACACGACCACTTACTTGATTTGAGAAACAATTTGCTAGTATTGGTATTGGTTATTATTGAAGGGTATTGTGGTGGATTATTATGGGATGTTTATTGTGATGGATTATGATGAAGGTGATTTGCTGGATTATTATGCGGGTTATTGAGGTTGAATATTATAAACGGTATTGTGGTTTATTAATATGGAGTTATATTGTTGGGGATTATTTTTTAGAAGTTTCGTGGGCAGATTATTATGGAGTAATATTGTGAGGATTATGGAGGGTTATTTTGTTGGATTTTTGGAAGGATTAATGTAGGGGATTATTTAGAGTTATTGTCGTGGATTATTAAGGATAGCTATTTTGGTGGATTATCATGGAGGGTGATTGTTTTGGATTATTAAGCAGGAAATATGAAACTATTAAGTATTATAAGAAACTATTAAGAATGGTTATTTTGGTGGATTATTGCGAAATGTTATTGTGATTATACATTATTGTAGAATGCTATTTTGCTGGATTATTATAGAGGGTAATTGTGTTGGATTATTAGAGACAGTTGTTGATTAGGATTATTAGAAAGGATTCTTGATGAGGAATATCATAGAGGATTTTTTGTGGTATATTATCATGGACGATTATTGTGGTGAATTATTTCGAAGAGTTAATATGAGGGATTATTAAAGTGAGTTATTGTGGTGGAATATTAAGGATGACTATTTTGGTGTATTATTATGGAGGCTGATTGTTGTGGATTATTAAGGAGGTTATTTTGGGAAAATAATAATTGTCTATTTTTGTCGACAATTATGGAAGGTTATTATTGTTCATTAATATTAAACAGTTATTGTGATAGATTATTATGGAGGGTGATAGTGTAGGCTTATTACAGAACGATATATATGAGGAATATTGAGGCGTATTTTAGTGGATCATTCCTGAGGGTTATTGATCTGGATTATTAGATAAGGTTATTGTGGAGGGTTATTATGGTCATTTATTAATGGCAGTCTCTGTGGTTGATTAATATAGTATTATTGTGCAGGATTACTACAAAAGGAAAATTTTGTGGATTTATTGTGGAGTATGATTATTGTGGCTTCTAGTGGAGGGATATTTTGGTGCACTATTATGTAGGGTAACTGTGGTGGATTATTAATTTATGAAATGCAGTACGATGTGATGTGGTGGCGGCATACTCTTTTCACGCTTCCTGAGTACAATAGGCTCAGGAACCTGTGCACCAGTTGATTGACAGTTGAGATGCGGGAGCATGGAGCAGAAGCTGAACCCCCGCAATCAAAACTAGATAACTACAATAAAGTGAGTACAATATACAAATTCATATGGTTTACAAACAAGAAGCTCCACAGTATACATGACCACTTGCATATGTTTGTAAGACAAAACGTTCCACAGTATTCATGACCACTTGGTTGTCAAAGAAGCAGTTCCAAAGTATTCATGACAACATGGTTGTCAGACAAGCAGCTCCACAGAATACAAGAACACTTCGTTGTTAGACAAAGCCAAAAATATTTATGGACGGTTATTCGTGTGGTTTATATTTAGATGGCTACTTTTGTGGGTTATTGTCAAGGGTTATTGTTGTTGACTATTAGGTAGGGATATTGTAGATGATAATTATTAAAAGTTATTATTGCAATTTAATATGGATAGTTTTTATTGTGGCTTACTAAGTAGGATTATTTTTGTGAGCTATTTTTGTTGGATATTTTGAATGAATATTACAATGGGTTTCTTTGGTGGGTTATTAACAAATGGAGTGCATTAGGAAGTGATGTGGTGGGGGCTGACTCTATATACATATTCACGTGTAGATATGATAGGCTCAGGCACCAGTTGATTGACAGTTGAGATGCGGGAGCCATGGGGCAGAAGCTCAATCCACGCAATCAAAACTTGGTGCGTACAATGTATAAGATCATATGTTAGACAAACAAGCAGCTCCACAGTATATATGACACGTTGCTTTTCAAACAAGCACCTCCACAAAATATGCAGACAATTTTCCATCAACATTATAGCATAACATGTCTTGGTAATTGTCTGTGAAAGCATACACTGTGTTTTCTGTGAAAGCTGTGAAAGCACTGAAATACCCAGGCATGTTTATTTTAAGAATAAGCAAAGTTCTCTGGAGGCAGAGAGCGTGTCAAATCAGCATAATACGACCATTTTATGAACACCGTCCCAGAAAGCCTCCGTAAAAGAATCCATATCAGGATATGTAATTACATTTAACAGCTATAAGCATATCATTGTAATGTGCAAAAATAAATGTATATACTTAATAAATAACTGTTTAGCCAAATACATTTGGTTAACAATTTTATAAATTGATCATTAAAAACAGCAGAGCAACCTATGCTAACCTTGGGGTAGATAGCATTAGTGTTCAGAAACTGTACGACAGTAGTAAACAATACTCCCCTACCGTGTAGACACTCCATGAAGTTTAAGCTACTTTATTTGCCGCCGCTTAACATCTGTGGACCTGACTGGTAGTGTAAACTGCACGTACAATGTGCATAATAAAGCAGACACTCTGTTTATTATGAAACAAGTGTGTGTTTTCCCATAAACTGTGAGTGGATTGTGATCAACACCGGACTCCCCAAGCCAGAAGCCGGCGGAGCCTAGACATCACCATTCCAACATCAGCAGTGAACGACACAACAAGCTCTGGCCCAACAAGAATGCTATAGTCTTAGTACTATAAGACATAGCTCCGTACCTGCATTCTAACAAAATAAGAAGAGGTTGAAGGTGAAGTAACTAGAGATTGGATCCAATGTCTTCTTTGTGCCACTAACCCTACTAATATTGCAGGTGAGGTTCCACCATGATCTTACGAGCTCACCTCATTAAGTAAATTACTGGCCAAGAAAATAAAACCTTATTAACTAGGTTATCAATGTTTAATTAATGTTGATATAAAGCAAATGCTAAAAAATAAATTAAAGTATACATATTGCAATACATAAATTCATATAATTACCTAATCTTGTCATTGTTAATAATAATTCATATGTGGCAAGATACCAGATTAAAAGCATAGGCTAAAATAATTAGTAACCGTATCAGAGCTAGCTGCATTACATATAATACCTTTTACCAAGTGGTAAGTGCAGATGTTTTCATTTCAACAGGTTAATGTAAGCAGCCCCATTTCTGTTGAATCACTCTGAAAAATGAGCCAATTTGGGAACACAGAATACAGTCCACTACCCCAAGAAGAAAACAAAAGTTTCCCAGTGGCTAGTTAGTTTCTTATTTTATGGAATCAGAAGTTTAAAAAGTTCCCATAGTATACATGACCACTTTATTGTCAGACAAGCAGCTTCACAGTGTTCATGATCACTTGGTAGTCAGGCAAGCAGCTCCAAAGGTATACATGGGCATGTTGTTGCTAGATAAAGCAACATCACAGTGCACGTGACTTCTTGGTTTAACAGACAAGTGGTTCTACAGTATATATAAAATAGTGGTTGCCTGACATACCACCTTCGTTGTACACGAATCGTTTGTGGTTTTTATACAAGCAGCTTCAAAGTATACATGACCACATCCTTACCAGGTTAATATCTGCGGAGAATACATTGCCACACAAACTAGTTACAAAAATATATGACATTGTGGATAAAAGAGCATCAATTCCAAATGACCACATAGCTGTCAGTCCAGAGAGCTCTACAGTATACATAACTGTGTGATCATGTTGCTTCTGACAATTAGCTTCACTGTACACATGATATCTAAAACGAGGTTTATGTCTGATCTCTCAATAAAAGAGTAAATCCTTCCAATGTTGATTAATGGTGTATATAAGTAAACACACACACGGGTGACCTCTGATGACCCAGAGGTCATAACAGTCGTGTCACGAGTGATTGCTTTCATTCTTACCATAACAGAAGTGTTGTATTAAGATTTCTCTGTTCAGTACCATGAGGGCAGTTTTCACTCCTGTAAGGTTATCACTTCCTTCAGACGAATGTTCTTGGTGTCACTGGAAATTAAAACGTATACATGGTCTCTCGGGGTCACTTGAGGTGAAGGTCTATATAATACTTGGTGAGTCTTGATTAATTAGGAAGAGTCACGGCTTCAGAGTTGGGTCTGCCGCCGGTGGCCGGACGGTCGTCAGCTCGAGCCCAAAGAGGTGAATACTCTTCCTTTTTACCTATTCAATCGATTAATAAAAATTCCTAACACACGGAATAAATTATAAATTAGACAAAAGGATCTGGGACTCGATGCCAGATTAGAGTTTTTACTCATGATATCTCATATGAGAATATATTAATAACGTATTCAATTACAAACAAAAAGCGGACTGCAATACAAAATAGTTTTCTTGAGAAAGATTATTACGGAAGAATATTACTGCGAGTTATTACAGAAGGCTGTTATTGTAGGTGATATGATAAGCAATTTCTGCAGGCTGTTACAGGAAAATATTGCAAGACTCGATAACGGAAATAATTCTGCAAGTTATTTTGGTAGATAATTAATGCTAATATAATGATAAAATAATGATAATTAATTAGATAATTAATAATTGGAACCTGACAGCTGTGTGGACAGCGCTCGGGATTCATTTTCCTGAGGTTCCGGGTTCGGTCCCCGGTAGAGGCGGAAACAAATGGGCAGAGTTTCTTTCACCCTGATGCATCTGTTCACCTGACAGTACATAGGTACCTGGGAGTTAGACAGCTGCTACGGGCTGCTTCCTGGGGGTGTGTAACAATAATGAGGCCTGGTCGAGGACCGGGCCTCGGGGGCGTTAAGTCCTGAAATCATCTCAAGATAACCTCAAGATAAATGCTGGTTTATATTATGTTAAAGGAACATGTTATAAGGGCTAGTTTTATTAAGCATTATTACAATAACTACTTCAACAAATCTTATAACAAATCTAACAGCCCAATAAATACATTTGGTTTCTGTGGTTGATTAAAATTGATAGTTATTATTTTGGATATTCATTTAAGGGGTTACTCAATTCAAGATGGCATTTGCGAATGAAAGCAGATTGCAGACGGAGTTTTATCAAGTGTTAGGCAAAAGAATAGTCACCACGAACGTGTGGCGGCTGACGCAATCAACCCTTTGCTTGTTATACAACTTCTAAACTATAAATAATTAGATTATTAGTACGGTTAGTTAAATTAGTGTCTTAAAACAATGGAATTTATCTTATTGTATCAAGGGTTAGTATTTGGGGTGTCAGAAATTTCCGACATAACTCTGGGGGAGAGAAAACACGGGTCGCAGTTCAATGTTTAGTACTGACGTACCTGATGCTCTTTCCCGAAATTATAACTTAACTTATGTTAATAAATTAGTACGTCAGTACGTACATGATGGATGTCCTGGATCTGTGTGACAGGCATGAAGACCTTAAGTCATTTGATCCCGTCATCCCGGGTACATCTACCACTTCACAAAGTGGTCATGTAAACGGTGGAGCTGCTTGTCTGACAACCATGTGGTCATGTATACTGTGGGGCTGCTTACTTGACAACCATGTGGTCATGTATACTGTGGAGCTGCTTGTCTGACAACAAAGTGGTCATGTATACTGTAGAGCTGCTGGCCTGACAAGCATGTGGTCATGTATACTGTGGAGCTGATTGCCTGACAACCATGTGGTCATGTATACTGTGGAGCTGCTTGCCTGACTACCATGTGGTCATGTATACTGTGGAGCGGATTTCGGAACCCAGTATGGATTTGTATATTTTTACTACCAATTTGAACTTACCTGGTTGTGATTGCGGGGGTTGAACTTCTGCTCTTTGGTCCCGCATCTCAACTGTCAATCAACTGGTGCACAGGTTCCTGTTGGGTTCAGGAACCGTGTATGGAATGTGCCTCTACCACATCACTTCCTAATGCATTCCATTAAAATAATATTCCAAATTTACCCTTTACAATAATAGACTATAATCGTACTCAGTATTAATCCACCAAAATATCCTTTTGTAGTAATCCGACACAATAACACTCTAATAATCACCCATTGTAACTGCTGTTGGAAATATTCAACACGTATTCATCTTTTTAGTATCTCAATACATCATCTTTGTCTTAATAATAGTAATTTAGTAATATTATTAACTTGAAGATTAACCCTAGTAATTCTTTTCTTACTGCATAATTAATTCGCCAGATATTTCCTACTTCGTGGCGTGGCTGTGTCAGGCAATTTAGCAGCAGAAAGATAACATTTACATTTCAGAGAATTAAGTTCTATTCTCCTTTACATATCAGTATTTCTTCCTAAGAAGTATTAACTGACACTATGTCTACCAACGATCAAATAATATCGCGTTATTAGCTAAAGATCACTACTTAACAGAAGCCTGACAGAGCGCAGATTGCGATACCGACCACTCTCTCGTCGTTTGCAGAGTAAAGTTCCAGCCCCGGAAAATGCACAGAGCAAAGAAGGAGGGAAGACCACGCATTAACGTAAACAAGACCCGTGACCTTCACAAGGTGGAGGAATTCACTGCGGCGCTGGTAAATGCCCTTCCTGTACCACCCTGCGACAGCGCAAGTGAGAGGTCGTTACATCTCAGGGGCACTATTTTCAACACTGCCATGTCCACCTTCGGTAAGAGGCAGAAGAAGTCAGCAGATTGGTTCGGGGCCAGTGCAGAGGAACTGTTACCCCTCTTAGAGGAAAAGAGACGAGCTCTCTCATCCTACAAGAACCTGCCCTAAGAAAGGAACCTACAGGCCCTCCTACTGCCCACAGTAGAGTTCAACAAACTGCGAGACGCTGTGCTAACGATTACTGGCTTCGACTCTGTACCAGCATCCAGACTGCGGCCACTGTCGGCAACATAAGAGGCATGTACGAAGGGATCAAACAGGCAACAGGCCCTACACAAAACCGGATGTCTCCTCTAAAGTCAGCCGCTGGAGAGATCATTAAAGACCGTGATCAACAGATGAATCGCTGGGTGGAACATTACTCCGAACTCTACTCCAGAGAGAACTTGGTCAGCGTAGAGGCTTTGGATGCAATTGAATGCCTGCCCATCATGGAAGAACTTGATCTTGAACCAACTGTGGAAGAAGTTGAGAAAGCAGTGGATTCATTTTCCTCAGGGAAGGCCCTAGGAGACGACGGGATTCCGCCTGAAGTTCTCAAGTGCGCTCATGGAACACTTAAAACTGAGCTTCATGAACTTCTGTGAGTGCTGTCGGTGCCACAAGACATGAGAGATGTAAACATCATCACTCTCTACAAAAATAAAGGTGACAGAAGCGATGTCAACAACTATCGCGGCATCTCCCTCCTCAGCGTCGTCAGCAAACTCTTCGCTAGGGTCGTTTTGGTCAGGCTTCAGATTCTTGCTGAAAGAGTGTACCCCGAGTCACAGTGTGGTTTCCGAGCAGAGAGGTCGACCACTGACATGGTGTTCTTCCTGAGACAGCTTGAAGAAAAGTGCAGGGAGCAGAGAAAAGTCTTGTACATTGCCTTCATTGACCTTACAAAAGCCTTCGACCTCGTGAGCAGGGACGGACTCTTCAAGATCTTGGCCAAAATTGACTGTCCACCCATCCTACTCAGCATGATACAATCGTTCCACAAGGACATGAAAGGGACAGTCGTGTACGACGGCTCAACTTCTGAACCATTCAACATTAACAGTGGTGTTAAACAGGGGTGTGTTCTTGCTCCAACCCTGTTCGGCATCTTCTTCGCGATCCTCGTCAATCATGCCTTTGGAACAACCACAGAAGGCATCTATCTCCGTACAAGATCTGATTGAAAGCTCTATAATCTATCCAGACTCCGAGCAAAGACAAAACTACAGATGCGAATCCTCAGAGAGTTCCTCTTCGCCGACGACGCAGCGATCACCACACACACAGCAGAAGGCCTGCAGCAGCTACTCAACCGCTTTGCTGCAGCCTGTTCCGCATTCGGCCTGACAATCAGCCTGAAAACTATGTGCTGGAGGCAGTTCACGAGTTTGTGTACCTAGGCTCCACAATCTCAGACACCCTTTCCCTGGACACTGAGCTCAACAGGTGTAACGGGAAGGCCGCCACAACACTGGCCAGGCTCACAAAGCGCGTTTGGGAAAATGCCAAACTGACAGTGCACACCAAGACACAAGTCTACATGGCATGTGTGGTGAGTACACTTGTCTATGACTCGGAATCCTGGACCCTGCGCTCTCGCCAGGAGAGACGGCTTAATACCTTTCACATGCGGAACCTGAGACGCATCCTTGACATCACGTGGAAATATCACGTCACCAACAACACTGTACTCGAGAGAACAGGAGTCACTTCAATGTTCACTCTCCTGAAACAGAGACGCATGCGATGGCTGGGACATGCCACACGCATGGTCGATGGCCGCATACCGAAGGACCTCTTGTATGGAGAACTGGCATCAGGAAGGAGACCCACCGGAAGACCTCAGCTGCGTTTCAAAGATGCCTGCAAACGTGACCTCAAGCAGATGAACATCGACATCAACACTTGGGAGGCAGCAGCTGCGGACAGATCTGCCTGGAGATGTAAAGTGCAGAAGGGACTCCAGCAATTCGAGGATGAACTGAAGAGGCAGGCGGAGGATAATAGATTTCAGAGGAGGTCTCGACCACTGTCAGACGCACCCGCTTCGGCGTTTATCTGTGCTCGCTGCAGTCCAGACTGTCATTCTCGGGTTGGCCTTCACAGCCACAGCAGGCGCTTCATCCAACTACACTACAATAACTAGACACCCAGGGCACAACTCCAAACCTCACGGGATTGACGGATGCCTATTACTACTACTTAACAGTAATCTCTGTTATCCCAGAGTAAACATGGAGGAACGAATTTCTCCAATCGTTTTCGTATAGGTGAACACAGTTTCATCGTAATAATTATAGGACGAGAATGCAAATAATATTACCTTCCTTATGACCAACCCTAGCCTTAATATCTCGCGTGATTGAAAAATTATTAGGAGAAAAATTCCCCATATTAAATCTCCGTGCCTTTGCGCATGCGCAGGCGAGACTGGGGAAGGAGGAAGAAGGAGCACCAGCCATATTGCTGAAGCCAGGTGGTGTCCAGGAGCTCACACATTTACCGCCCCGTAAAAGTGACATTGCGCAGCAGCAAGTTCCAGGGTTCAGGAGTGACTCCGCCAACTACTAGACACCAGTCCCGGCGAGAGTAATTCTATTGAGACCTACAGAAATTTAGTTATTGGTGCACTAAGTAACGAAATTGAGTAGGTAGCTCGTCGTCAGGACACGAAACCAACAAAAAATAAAAGTTAGTCTCATATAATATTGTGCCCTCCACTTCACTCAGAAATAGTGGTATATTTAATTTGGTATAGGTTTCTTTTACATAACAAGAGGAGTAACAAGAGGAGAGATAGCTTCCCCTCCATGCGTGTTCTGGAACAGCATGTTTCCACAAGCGGGTTGATGTGTCTGGTCCCTTACGCGTACAGCTATTTTTCCAATACAGCTAAACAGCTGTTTATATTTAGTTATATTTACTAACATTCATTTAACTCTTGGTCTCAATATAATTATTTTATTTAATCACCATTTCATATTTGCCATTTAATTATTACTGATATTTTTATATCTCCATGATATATTTTGATTTGATTCTGCATCTAATTTATTGTGCTAGTAACATAGTAGTTTATTAGTACTATATTAACCCCTCCCCCAAAGAGTATGTGCAAGTCGGACTTTCCTACAACTGCCAATAATAATTAACCATAATAACCCTCCACAATAACGTTACCTGATTATCCAAAAAAATAACCAACAAGAATATTCTTCCAAAATACTCCTCCTCAATAATTCATAAAAATATCCTTCTGTAATAATCCTAAAAAAATCCATAATAATCCATCATAATAACAGTCTATAATAATAAACCATAATAACCCTTCATAATTGTCGACTATAATAACTCTACCTAATAATTCAGAGCAATAACCCTCGAAAACAATATACTTAAATAACCCTAAAAAATAATACACTTAAATAACCCTCCGCAATCAACCTTCAAAATAACCCTCCCTATATAATTATATGAAATAACCATCCATATTAATCCACCACAAAAAACTATTATAATCCACAACAATATCCATCCATAATGATCCACCTCAATAAGCTATCCTTAAAATCCCCTTTAATAACTATCCAGAATTATTTCCTCAGAAACCTCTTTTATAATCCACAACTGTCACCCTCCATAATAATATGCCAAAATGGCTCTCTTTAATAATCCACCAAAATACCTTTCAGTAATAATCACCCCATATAAAGCCTTTGAAATAATTCACCACAATAATACTGGGCCACATGTTCCCACTGAAACACCTCTTAAGATCAGGACTGCGCTAAGTGAACTGATTCCATTCGACCAAGATATCACCCAAACCACTAATGAGGACAAAATGTGATTAGTAAGACGGAAACTACACAGGGATCAATAAGATCACAGCCTTCTATCGAGGAACAGAAAATGGGGTTGGGTGTGCTCAACAGATGGCGTCGACATCGCCACATACCTCAATAATTATCCTTAATTATTTCCTACAATAACCTCCTTAATAAACCACAACAATTACCCAACATAGTAATGCACTAACATAACACGCCTTAATAAAAATCCACGCCAATAACTCTATTATTCCATCACAATGACATTATAATAATCCCCCGAATTAAGCCTTCCAAATAATCCACCAAAATAATTATCTGTAACAATAAACGACAATAATCTTTATAATTATCCATCGAAATTAACCTCCAAAGTAATCCACCTCAATATCACTCAATAATAATCAATTGTAATAAACTTGCCTATAAATCCCTCAAAATAACCCTTCATAATAATCACTCACAATATCGCTCCATTAATCGGCCCACAAAACCCCTGCATAATAACTACAATAACCCTCCATATTAATCAACCACAATAACCATTCATAATATTCAACCCTAATAACCCTTATAATAATCCACCAAAATAACCCTTATCATAATCCAGCACAATAAACATTCCATAATAATCCGCCACAATAACCTTCAATAATTACCAATACCAATACCAGCTTCTTGTCTAACAACCAAGTGGTCATGAATACTGAGGAGCTGTTTGTTTGTCAATCACATGGTATTGTATATTGTACTCACCTAGTTGCGCTGGATGGGAGTTGAGCTTTTGCTGTTTGGTGACGCATCTACACTGTCAATCAACTGGTGCACAGATTCCTGAGCCTAATGGGTTCTCTCATTTTTTTGTTTGAAGCTGTGTATGGAGACTGTCCCCACCACATCACTTTCAAAAGCATTCCATTTGTTATTAATCCCCCAAGGTAAACCTCCATAATAATCCACCAAAACATTTACCCTCAATAATCCATAAAATTATCTTCAATAATAATCCACCAAATAACCCTTAATATTAATTCCAAACAAAAACCATTCATAATAATCCACTAGAATAACTGTCCATAATGATTAGCAAAATCAATACTACATAATTAACTACTATAATAACCCTGCCTCATACTCCAAAAGAATTACCCTCCACAATAATCAACCAAAATCCTCAATATTAATCCAGCAAAAGCACTTTCTACAGTAATCCAATACAGTAACGCTCCATAATAAACTACAACGTTAGCTGACAATAATAATTGTTAGGTTTAAGGTATGTTTTTCGATTAAGGTCACTTAAGTTTATGTTCTTATGTCAAGAGCCGATACTTATTTGTGTATAATTTATGTAATTATTATATTCATGATACCTATACCCGGTGTGAAGCCATGGTCGGTATAAGGTATGTAATGTGTACATATATATAACACCTATACCCGGTGTGACGTCATGGTCGGTATATGGTATGTAATATTTATATTCATGGCACCTAGACCCGGTGTGACGTCATGGTCGGTATATGGTATGTAATGTTTATATTCATGGCACCTAGACCCGGTGTGACGTCATGGTCGGTTGTCAATAAACACCATGTGGGTCATACGAGCATTTCCCTTCCCGCCTAATTATAACAATAATAACCCATAATAACCCTCCGTAACTATCCACTACAATACCCCACGTAATAATCTGCATCAATAACCATCCACAATAATCCACCAAAATAACGTACCACAATATTCCACAAAATAACCCTCTAAATTCATATTACCAGAAAATAACCCTCTAAATACATATTACCACAAAATAACCCTCTAAATACATATTACCAGAAAATAACCCTCTAAATACATATTACCAGAAAATAACCCTCTAAATACATATTACCAGAAAATAACCCTCTAAATACATATTACCACAAAATAACCCTCTAAATACATATTACCACAAAATAACCCTCTAAATACAAATTAACACAATAACCGTCCATAGTAATTCACTACAAAAACATTTTAAAATAATCCACATCAATTACTCCATAAATTGATCCACCAAAATAAACATCTATAATAATCCAACAAAATACCCCTCCATAATTATTCAGCAAAATAAACCCTCATTGATAAACCTCAACAATAACCCTCTCTAATAATCCTCACAATAACCTTCAGTAATAATTCACCAAAATATCCCTCATAATAATCCACAATAATGGACCTCGATTATAATTCAACAGAATAATCCTCCATAATAATCCATCACAATACCATGCAATATAATCCACCACAATAACCCACCATAATAATTTTCAACAATAACCTTCTTTATACTCCAACACAATCACTTCAGTAATAATCCACTAAAATCCTAATAATCCATTAAAATAAACCTTCATAATAATTTAACAGAATAGTCATCCATAATAATCTATCACAATAACCTTGCATAATATTCGACCACATCCATCAACAATTATTTTACAGAATAACCTCATTAATAACCCACTACAATCACCCTCCATAATAATCAACCCCAAAAAATTAATAATAATCCACCACAATAACCCTTCATAATAATCATAGAAAATAATCCTCTTCAATAATCCAACACATTAACCCTCCATAATAACCCACCAAAATAACCGTACATAATAACCCACCAAAATAAATCTCTGTAATAATCCAACAGAATATTCTTCCATAGTAACATATCAAAATAACCCTTCACAATAATCCTCCTCACCATCCCTCCAATATAATTTCACATAATAACACTCCATAATAATTTCACATAATAACACTCCATAATAATTTCACATAATAACACTCCTTAAGAATAACACATAATAACCTCCTTAATCCCTCACAATTACCCTTCATAATAATCATGAACAATAACCCTCTCTGATAACCCACCACATTAACCATCCATAATAATCCATGATAATAACCCTCCACAATGAACAACCGAAAAACCAATCGATAACAACCAGCACAATAACCGTCCAAAATAACCCTCAACTATAACCTTCTGATAATATCAATAACATATACTAATAAACATCCATAATAATCCTTCACATCCATAATACCCCCTCCCCTTCGTAATAATCCACCACAATAAACCTCCACAATAATCCACCACAATAAATCTCCATAAAAATCAACCACAATATCACTGAAAAATAACCATTGAAAATAAACATGAAGATAATAATCCACCACATTAACCTTTCTTAAAAACCAATAACCCTTCATAATAATCTTCTACAATATCTCTCCATAATAATTATAACTAAAGCCGTCGATAATAATTCTCCACTTTAACCTTAAAAATAATTTCCTACAATAACCCTCCATTAAAATTCACCACAATAACCCATATAATAAATCACAACAATAAGCCTAATTACAATCCACCACAATAACCCTCCCTAATTATTAACCACAATAATCCCCCATAATTAAAATCCACAAAATTAATTTGCAATTTTTAATCAACAAAAATCATACATATTTATTCCGCTGTTAGAGTTGTCGATTTGTCGAAATAGTTTGTTGTAATAACGCCATGCATAACCATAACTTCTTAATAACTAGAAGTAATAACCAACGTTACTTATCTGTCAAAATAACTTGTAGAATTCTTGGCGTTATCACGTTTTGCTATATTTTACTGAAAAATCCTGCAGAAATTGATTATCTTATCACCTACAATAACATTCTTTTGTAATAACTCGCATTAATAACCTTCTGAAAAAATATTTCTTTAGAAAATTATATCTGATTGCAAGCCGTTTTTGTTTGTTATTGAATACGTTAATAACATTATCTCAAATGAGATATAATGATTGACAACTCTAATATGACATCGTGTTTGAGATCCTTATATATATTTTATAATTTATTCCATGTGTTCGGAATTTTATTAAAAGGTTGTATAAAGAAAAAGGAATAGTTGTTAGGAATTTTATTAAAAGGTTGTATAGAGAAAAAGGAATAGTCGCAAGAACTTTGGGCTGGAGCTGACGACTGTCCGGCCACCGGCGGCAGACCCCACTCTGAGGCCGTGACTCTTCCTAATTAGTCAAGACTCACCAAATATTATATAGACCTTCTCCTCACGTGACCCTGAGTGACCATTCCTCTGAATTCATCTGGATGTAGTAGTTTGAGTGGGGAGGGAGGGAGACGTGTCTGCCTGCGCTCCGGAATAAAGCCGCATCACTCCATTTTTTGGGGTCATAGAAATAGAAGTCAGATCACAGACATCATCAAGTGCATAGTGACTCGTACGAAAATAAAGTGCAGTGATTAACATTAGAACTTTATGTAAAATAGAGATTAAACGCCACACAGGTCAACGTGGGAGAGTGCCACGAGGCCATGTTCACAAATGTTCACGTAAGGATAGGCGATATATTTGGACTATAGTAAACAGTGATTCAGTGAAGTTGCAGTGAAGTGTAACACGACACACATAAAAGTTGAAACGTAGGAATATTGTCATGTGAAAAAGTGGAGATGTATAAGAGAGCGCCAAAATCAGGCAACCCCCTTGAACGTGTATACAATAGCCACGAGGTGACCAGGGTTAGAGTCGTCCTCAGTGAGAATATACTGTGAATTTATACTCAAATGCGGGAATGTGAATCTAGAAATAAATAATAGAGTAAGTCAATAGAGGAAGCCAGAAAGTAAGTATAAAATTCCTATGGTAATGGATACAGCCAATAAGTCTTAATGGTTTAAGAACAATGACGTGGTAACAGGACACATCCACCCAGAGACCTGAGGGGAAGGTTACGGTCAACAACAACAGCGACTTGTTCTCCTGTACATGCGATAAGTACCTGCTTGACTTGGGAGTAACTCCTCTACGCAGGATAAGTACCTGTTGGACTCTTTATATACGATAATTTCCTGCACATAAGGGTTAATCATATAAATTTAAATATATACATATACTGTAATATTAGAAATAGTAAAATACTGAGGACAGTGAACTAAATAATGAAACACTAAGGACACCAAATAGGAAACTAGCACCTCTACACTGGTGGTGACAGTGACCCAGGGAACAGCCAGGGAGTTAAGCCACCCACTAAACTCCAGGTTGCCATCTCCAGTACATCCTGGTGCATGATGCTGGGTAGGGTTTGAGATATTGGGAAGAGACAAATCGGTCTTACAAATTAGATGTTGTAATACACACTTGCAAGATTAGATAAGTACAAGAGCTTGGCATTCGTGCATTCGTCACTGGCAACCCCATTCCAAGCGTACAGCAAAACAAGGCAAAAAGGCAGTAAACAAACTAATTTGTGGTCACTGTAATAAAACCTTAAAGTCGAAGACAACGGGAATTGAATGTTATATATGTAAAGGAGTGAGTTACACCACGGGACTGAGAGCTGGCCATTTGCTCTGGTTATGTGAAAATGACCTGCCATCTTGGAATATCCTAAAAAAAACTAGACATCATGAAGCTTGACCAGAAACCATAGTTCATTAAAAGCTTACCGGCCATCCAAAAAGAGTGGGGAACGAACAACAATAATTCTAATAGACTGGGGGCTGAGACTATAGTCAGGGAGGAAACTGAACTGGAAACTCAGGAAGTTGTAAACTCTGATTCAGTATACCCTGGATGCAGACGACAGTAGACTAGAAAGTGTAGCAGACAGCAATGACAGCTCGATAGGTTCAGACACTACAACGGTCCCCGTTAGAGCGAGTCAGACCAGAAGGACAGACTTATGCAAAGGGAATATGCAGACATAGATATGCTGGTAATAAGAAAGGATTAGAACGCAGTTACCACCATCCAAAAAATGTTTAAACATGCTTAGGAAAAGACAATGTCGATAATACAGGTTTTTCCATCCTGACATGCGCCAAACCTCACTCGAGAACTGAAAATGCTATGACCTCAGCTGCCCATACTTTCACGTGAATGGCACGGAATGCTACATAAAGAGTGGCAAGCAAGATAATGAATTTGGAGGAAACTCAATTAATTTTTTATACCAATCCGAAAGAGATTTCAAAGGGAAGAACATAGATAATGTATGGAACTGGATGCCAGACCCACTTACATATCAGAATCACAGATACAACTACACACCAAAAAGAAACTACAACTACGACACGCAACTGCCCTACAACAATCAGCACTGGTCAGAACAAACTCAATATGTCCACGCATAATGGACTTGCCAAACAAGTCTCCCAGTCAAACTATCCCAAATAGAGTAACCTCATTCATCTTTGCCAACATACAAGGACTAAATGCAAGAACAAAAAACAAAGTATAATTCATAAACTGTACTTTGTAAATAAATTCATAAATTAATTAGCCTCCTCACGGAGTCAAATGCAGTATTCGGAGCATTGTCCGAAATCCATGCAGGGGAATTCTTGGACAGTGAGATCTGGATACCAGGATAGAATCTATACAGGTGTGATAGGGTAATTAGCTCACATGGAGGAGTGGGTCTGTATATTAGGGAAGACCTTGTATGCTCAGAGATCCTTAACGTTACAAATGAGGTGGTAGAGGTACTGGGAGTAAAAATAGAGAAAATTAACTTAGTTATTATTATAATACTAGCAGTACCCGGCCATAGCAACCTTCCCTGCCCCACAGTCCTCCCCACCATTCCCCCTTCACCCGTCTCCTCGGCCTCCAAACCATTCCCCACTCCACCGTCCCCTTGTCCTCCCCACCATTCCACACTCCACCTTACCTTCTTCCTTCCCATTATGCCCCACTCCCCTGTCCCCTTGTCCTCACCACCATTCTCCATTCCCCCATCCCCTCGTCCCCACCATCCCAAACTCCCTCGTCCCCTCGTCCTTCCCCACTATTCCCCACTCCTTCATCCGATGCCTTCCCAAATGATTTGATGTTCCCATCAGAAAATTGGGAACATCAAGTGATCTCATGCTCCTTTCACTGAAATATAAGATAAACAGTTAAAAAATTAAATGAAAATATGTATAAATAAAAAACTATGCTCACGAAATGAACGGTATGGTAAACAACACTGCTCAATTCCAATGCAATTCACACAAAATAATTAAATAAAAATGAAAATAAATAAAAATCTATGAAAATTCAATTTATCAATGCAATCAGATATATTGAAATGGAATTGTAACATATTTAGTATAGCATGAGTGTTGTTCTTACATGCAACAGATGGTTCTGTTTTTCAAGAAAAGTTTTACCTGTCACAGGTGTGGCATTTATACTTAAACTAACGAAATGAAAGGTATGGTAAACGACACAGCTCAATTCCAACACAAAATAATTCAATAAATTCAAATAATTCAATGTCACACAAAATAATTCAATAAAAAATAAAATAAATCGAAATCTTTGAAAATAACATTTATCAATGCATTTGGAAACATTAAAATGGAATTCGTGACATATATAGTATAGCGTGTATGTTGCTATTATGTGCAATAGATGGCGCTGTTTTTCAAAAACGCACGTTTTTACCTGTCACAGGGGTGGCATCTATATAGTAGGTATATAAAAAAACGCGCCAATTCAAATGCAACGTTGTATCAAAATTTCAAAGCAATCGGTGAAGAACTTTCGGATATTACAGAGTGTGTTGCTCTTTCAACAGATGGCGCTGTTCTTCAAAAAAGAATGTTCTTTTCCTGTCACAGGTGAGGCATGTATATAGTAGATATATAAAAAGACGCGCCTATTCGAATGCAACGCTGTGTGAAAATTTCAAAGCAATCGGTAAAGAGGTTTCGAAGATTTTCCTCACATGAAAAACACAGTTTTTCAGAAAAAGCATGTTTTTGTCATGTAAAGCATATAGATGTCACAGACGTGACATCTATATGGTATGTATATAAAAACCTGGCCGGATGCGAATGGAACGTTGTGTGAAAATTTTCAATGCAATCGGTGAAGAACTTTTGGAGATTAGCGGTTATGCACAAACGAACATTTCCATTTTGATTTACATAGATACAAATCGCCAAATGCATCGGCTGAGGAATTCGAAGAACAGATAAACAAAATAGAGAATAGCCTTGATAATTTGACGAACCCGATACCTGATATTATCTTATTAGGTGACTTCAACTTGCCTAGTCTAAGATGGTAAATAGCAAACAATAATATTATACCAGGAAATCTATCGGGGCATAACCAACCACAGATTAGAGAACTGCTTAGATTCTGTGACAAATTTTCACTGAACCAGCCCAATCACAGCCAACGAGAAATGGAAATACTCTAAATCTGGCCTTTATAAACAATGATGACATATTCAGGGACATTACGATATCAGATACCACATACTCAGATCACAAGCTCATTGAAGTGCTAACTACCATCAATACTCAGAATAGACCTAAAACAATGATCAAGATAGACGGATTATTCAATAAATTCAATTTAAATAATAAAAGAATAGACTTGTAGACAATAAACAGGGAACTTACAAAGAGTCCTTGGTAAGCTGTTCTAAGTAATAAAAATCCTTCAAAAGGAATAGAAAAATGACTCCGGAAGCATATCAAGTCTGTCTAAAACATGTTCCTTTGAGGAAAGCCGGAAAGAGGTCCAACGTAGAAAGAGAACATAGATGACATTATAAAAGAAAGAAAAAATAATGGAAATGCTTAAGCAGACACAACTTTTCCTACAAAGAAGGAATAATTTAAACAGGATGATTGAAAAAAATCGAGCAGAAATTGAAACACTCATATCAGATTAAAGACAGGCAGCAAGAACAGAAAGCAATTCAGGAAATAAAGAAAAACTGAAAATATTTTTTCACATATGCAAAATCCAAAGCAAAAACTACTGTCTGTATTGGACCTATTTTTTACGAGTGAAGGTTCATACACGGAGGATGACAAAGAAATTAGTGAAATCCTAAAAAAGCAGTATGAGGACATGTTTAGCACTCCAGTAAGCAGCATGAAAGTGGAAGATCCCGACAATAACTTTATTCGAGATATCCAAACCCGCTGTAAATATAACTGATATCAACACGAGCGTGGCTGATTTTGAAAGAAAAAAATGAAAACATGCCCATGCACTCAGCCCCGGGTCCAGATTCGTGGAATTCAATATTTATAAAGAAATGCAAGGTGCCAGTAGCACAGGCACTCGGTATAGTATGGAGGAAGAGCTTAAACACGGGGTAGATACGAGATGCGCTTAAAGCAGCAGACATAGTCCCCTCAATACAAAGGAGGGAGTAAAGCATTGACAAAGAATTACAGACCAGATACACTAACCTCCCACACAATAAACGTATTAGAGAGAGTGATTATGAGTCAAGTCACCAGTTTCATAATTAGGTCATAATCCAATGACCTTCACAACCCAGGCGGGAAGATCATGCCTCTCACAGCTACTTGACAACTACGACAAAGTCACTGAGGCATTAGAAGAAAAACAGAATGCAGATGTTGAAAACAGGGACTTCGCAAAGACATTCGATAAGTGTGACCATTAAGTAATAGCACACAAAATGCGGTAAATGGGAATAACCGGTAAAGTAGGACGCTGGATACTCGGGTTTCTGTCGAACAGAAAGCAAGGAATAAGAGTCAACCAAATAATAAAATCGTGTCGATGCGCAGTTAAAAGCTCGGTACCTCAGAGTACAGTCCATGCACCACTGCTTTTCCTGATTTTCTTATCAGATATAGACAAAAATACTAGTCACAGCTTCGTATCACATCCTTTGCAGATTACACAAAAATCAGCATGGAAATTACCTCTGCTATAGACATTGAAAAACTTCAAGCAGATATTAATAACGTTTTCGACTGGGTAACAGAAAATAACATGATGTTTAACAGTGATAAATTCCATATACTCAGGTATGGTAAAAATGAGGACTTTAAACATAATACAGGGTTCAAAACACAATCAAATGTGCCCATAGTAGGAAAGCAGCATCTAAAGGATTTGAGAATAATGATGTCTGACGACCTAACGTTTAGGGAGAATAACCAGGGAAATATTGCGTCAGCCAGAAAAATGATAGGATGGATTACGAGAACTTTCAAATCCAGGGATTCCATCACAATGGTTGTACTCTTCAAATCACTTGTGCTGTCTCATCTTGAGTACTGGTCATTTCTCACTTCCTCCTTCATAGCAGGAGAGATTGCTGAAAAAGAGGGAATTCACTGATTATATTTGGCACGCTTAGCCGCGATAAAGCACCTACATTATTGAGATCGTCTCAAAGCACTCCTAATGTACTCACTAGAAAGGAGACGGTGAGATATCAAATAATATACACGTGGTAAATACTGGAGGACCAGGTCCCAAATCTACACAGTAAAATAACGTACTGGAATGAACGATGTGGACGAAAGTGCAGAATAGAACCAGTGAAGAGCTGGGGTGCCATAGGCAAAATCAAAGAACACTGTATAAACATCCGAGGTCCACGGTTGTTCAACATCCTCCCACCAAACATAAGAAATATTGCCGGAACATCTGTGGATCATCTTCAAGAGAAAATCAGATCATTTTAACCAAGGAAAGGTTATCACTTCCTTCAGATGAATGTTCTTGGTGTCACTGGATATTAAATCATATACATGGCCTCTCGGGGTCCCTTGAGATGAAGGTCTATATAATACTTGGTGAGTCTTGACTAATTAGGAAGAGTCATAGCCTCAGAGTGGGGACTGCCTCCGGTGTCCGGACGGTCGTCAGTTCCAGCCCAAGGAAGAACTCTTCCTTTTTATGTTTTCAAAATATTAATCAAATTTACTAACAAAAGAAGTCAATTATCAAATAGACTGATGGATCGCGAACACGATGCCAGATTAGAATTTTGGCTCATAATATCTCAAATGGAGAAACATTATAAATAAGAAACATTATCAATAACCTCCATTAATAACAAGCACAAATTGGGGTTGCAATAACTAATAATTTTCTTGAGAAAGATAATTACAATTAATTATAGAAGGCTGTGATTGCTGGTGTTATGATAAGATATTTTTGCAGGGTCTTATAGAAAATTTTTGCACAATGCGATAACAGCAAGAATTCTGCAAGATATTTTGTCAAATAATTAAGGCTGGTTATTACTTCTTGTTATTGATTATTTAACATGAACAAAATTTCGGAACTGGTTATGTTGGCAGTTATTACAACAGACTATTACGACATGCATTATGACAACGTTAACAGCGAAGTACTAAGTTGGGTTTCTGTGGTTGATTGAAATTTATAGTTATTGTGGTCGATTATTTTGAGTGTTATTGAGGTGAATTTTATGGGAGGGTTATTGTAGTAAATATATTTTATATATAAAGAGGTGAATTTACTTTCATGGAATTATTATGCCGGGTAACTTTGGTTGATTAATAAAAAATGGAATTAATTAGGAAGTGATGTGGTGGAGGCCGATTACGGACACTGTTTGAAATTTATATATTTTAGAGCATAATAGGCTAAGGAACCTGTTTTCCAGTACACTGACAGAAGAGATGCGAGCCCAAAGAGCAGAAGTTCAATCCCCACAATCACAAGAAGGCGAGTACGTTATAGTGAGAACAAAAATGTCTCTGTGGTTGTCAGACAAGCACCTCCACTGTATAAATGACTACTTGGTTGTCAGACAAGCAGCTGCACAGTATTCAGGACTACTTGGTTGTCAGACAAGCAGTTCCACAGTATTCATCACCACTTGGTTGACAGATAAGCAGCTCAACAGTGTTCATGATCACTTGGTTGTCAGAAAAGCACCTCCAAAGAATGCATGGCAACTTGGATGTCAGACAAACAGCTCCACAGTATTCTCGTCCACTTGATTATCAGACAAACAGCTCCACGGTATATATGACCACTTGGTTGTTAGAAATGCTAATTACAAAAATACGGAACATTGTGGATGTAAGACTACGTCGCTGCGTAGCCACGCAGTAAAACAACGTGGCTTCCTGACAATTTGCTTCACTGTTCACGTCATCACGTGATATCTACAACGGTGTTAATGACTGATTTCTTAATAAAAGAGTAAATCGTTCAAATGGTTATTAACGGTAATATAAGTAAACACACACACACGGGTGACCTCTGATGACCCAGAGGTCATAACAGTCGTGTCACAAGTGATCGCTTTCATTCCTACCATAAAAGGAGTGTTGTATTAAGATTTCTCTGTTAAGTACCATGAGGGCAGTTTTCACTCCTGTAAGGTTATCACTTCCTTCAGGTGAATGTTCTTGGAGTCACTGGAAATTAAAGCGTATACATGGTGTCTCGGGGTCACTTGAGGTGAAGGTCTATATAATACTTGGTGAGTCTTGACTAATTATTTTACACGGGAGACCTCTCCCGTCACGCAGGGTGCAGTCGCACCTCCACAGATCTCCAGTATCATCTATTGATACTGGAAATGGCTCAAAAGGGCCACCACTTATGGGCTATTCATGCCCAAGCCACCTTTTGGGTGGCTTAATCTTCTCTCTCTCTCTCTCTCTTGACTAATTAGGAAGAGTCACGGCCTCAGAGTGGGGTCTGTCGCCGGTGGCCGGACGGTCGTCAGTTCCAGCCCTCATCAATATAGTTACTCTTCATTTTTATGTTTTCAAAATATAATTTACTAACATAAGAAGTTAATTATCAAGTAGATTAAAGGATATCGAACACGATGCCAGATTCGAATTTTGGCTCATAATATCTCACATGGAAAACATTATTCCTCTATTATTAACAAAAAAAATGATGTTATTAGTTATTATGCGAGTTATTATGGAAGGCTGTTATTGTTGGTGTTATGATAAACAATTTCTGCAGGCTGTTAGAGGAAAATATTGCACCACGCAATAACAGCTAGAATTCTAAAAGTTATTTTGTCAGATAATTAAGGCTGGTTATTACTTCTTATTGTTTATACTACAGGAACAGACACCAAACAGAACGCCTTGAAGGAAACCAACGTCGTCTACGCCTTCAAATGCCCACTTGGAGACTGTAGGCCCCAAAGAACTCAGTATATAGACAAGAGAACAACGTCTCTTTCTAGACGATTAACAATGCATAAACAACATAAACAACAACAAGGAACATATAATCTCTTCCCACAACCAGACAATCACCAGAGAAATCTTAACAACAAAGAAATCATCGATAGATACAACGATAGCAGGAGGCTCGACATCAGCGAGGCACTACACATCAAAAAGTCAACACCAGCAATCGATAGCCAATTATGCACAACTATATTCTACCCACTTCAAGACCCCGAACCAACATAGAAGCAACAAGAGGAGGTATGGGCCAATAGGCCTTCTGCAGTTACTTCCAGATACATTATACTGAATTTATACCCATTGTTTCGTGTTCTGTCTTGTGTTTGTCACCTATTCATAAGGATATGTACAAGGGTAAATTAGATTAAGAAAGAAAATGGAAAGTTGAAAGAGAACGTGAACCTCAATAAAATATTTAACTCAACATTCACAGGAGAAAAATGCATGAGTTTACTTAAAAAGATATCTGAATGGTTAGGTTATGGATATTATATGCAACGAATATGCTCAACACATGCATAAACATCACATCTTTAACAAACACCCCATGAAATGCATAAACAATAAAGTTAACCCTTGAATCGAGTAAAATCATTATTAACAAAATTTTAATCGATAATGCTTAAGTACTCAATCTTTGACATATACACATCTTTAACAAAAATATCTTGAAATGCCTAAGCTCCTTTCTTAAACAATACCTCCTTGAAATGCATAAACACCTATTTGTTCAATTATCCATTAAAATGAGTAAATAACCATATATAACACATATTCCTTGATAATGCTAAAATATCACTTCTTAAACAAATGCCCTTGAAACCGAAAAACACATCTTAAACAATTAGCTCTTGAAATGCATAAACACCATATATATCACTTATATATTGAAAATGAGGCAAAATGTATATGAAACACAGATTAGTAAACATAAATGAACTGAAGAAAACATATGCCTTTGATTAGATGTTAAATTTAAAAAGAAAATGGTAAAGACTAGATGTTGTAAAAGAGTTCTCTATATATTATTGAAAAAAAAAGTGGATATATAAAATAAGTAAAGATTGAGTGTGTGTGTGTGTGTGTGTGTGTGTGTATTCACCTAGTTGTACTCACCTAGTTGTAAACACTTTAATGTCAGACAAGCAGCTCCACAGTATACATGACCACCTGAATGTCAGACAAGCAGCTCCACAGTATAAATTGTTAGACAAGCAGCTCCAAAGTATTCATGACAAATTGGTATGTCAGACTAGCAGCTTAAAGTATTCATGACCACTTAGGTATCAAACAACCTGTTTTTAGTATGTATTCCTGACCACTTGGTTGATAAACCAGCAGCACCTCGGTATTCATGATTACTAGGTTGTCAGTCACTTTAATTAAAAAAAAAAATATATATATATATATATATATATATATATATATATATATATATATATATATATATATATATATATATATATATATATATATATATATATATATATATATATATATATATATATATCGTACCTAGTAGCCAGAACGCACTTCTCAGCCTACTATGCAAGGCCCGATTTGCCTAATAAGCCAAGTTTTCATGAATTAATTGTTTCTCGACTACCTAACCTACCTAACCTAACCTAACCTAACTTTTTCGGCTACCTAACCTAACCTAACCTATAAAGATAGGTTAGGTTAGGTTAGGTAGGGTTGGTTAGGTTCGGTCATATATCTACGTTAATTTTAACTCCAATACAAAAAAATTGACCTCATACATAATGAAATGGGTAGCTTTATTATTTCATAAGAAAAAAATTAGAGAAAA
This sequence comes from Procambarus clarkii, assembly GCF_040958095.1. Classification (NCBI taxonomy): domain Eukaryota; kingdom Metazoa; phylum Arthropoda; class Malacostraca; order Decapoda; family Cambaridae; genus Procambarus; species Procambarus clarkii. Next base: position 25,457,250 of record NC_091153.1, read on the forward strand.
TATATTAATTCAGGAAAACTTGGCTTATTAGGCAAATCGGGCTTTGCATTGCTGGCTGAGAAGTGCGTTCTGGCTACTAGGTACGACATATATATATATATATATATATATATATATATATATATATATATATATATATATATATATATATATATATATATATATATATATATATATTTATATATGACCATGTGGATGCAAGAGCAGTAACGCCTCATGACCACGTGGCTGGCATTCCAAAGAGTTCTACAGTATACATGATTATGTGATCACATGGTTGACTGACAATTAGCTTCACTGTACACGTGATCACGTGCTTTCTACAAAGGTTTTTATGACTGATCTCTTAATAAAAAAGTAAATCTTTCGATTGTTCAATAATGGTAATATAAGTAAACACTTACGGGTGACCTCTGATTACCAATAGGTCATAACAGTCGCGTCACGAGTGATAGTTTTCATTCTTACCGTAACAGGAGTGTTGCATTAAGATTTCTCCGTTAAGTACCATGAGGGCAGTTTTCATTCCTGTAAGGTTATCACTTCCTTCAGATGAATGTTCTTGGTGTGACTGGAAATTAAAGCGTATACATGGTGTCTCGGGGTCACTTGAGGTGAAGGTCTATATAATATTTAGTGAGTCTTGACTAATTAGGAAGAGTCACGGCCTCAGAGTGGGGGTCTGCCGCCGGTGGCTGGACGGTCGTCAGCTCCAGCCCAAAATTCTTGCCAATCTTCCTTTTCAATCTATTAATATATATTCCTAACACAGGAAAAAAATTGCAAACAGACACATGGAGCTGCAACACAGTTTCCTATTATATTTTTTTCTTATAATATCTCACATGGGAAAATATTATTTCCTATTCAATAACGAAAAAAACGGGCTGCAATTATACATATTTATCTTGAGAAAGATTATTACGAAAGATAAGTCGACCAAGCCAGAACTGAATTCAATGAGAGGATCTGGGAGCCCCAAACCGGAGCCCAACCAGGGTTTTACATTCGGCCCGACCTCACTTTGGCCTACAGTAAGGGCGTTCACACTCTTACGACACTTAGATTACAATGAAGTCACAATGACGTGATATATCAATGAATATCATTTTGAGGCAATGGAGTGACTTGAAGTCCACAATTCACTACATTGCCTCGAAATTATTTTCATTGATATAATGAAAATTATATAATTTTTGTAATTCTATTGGGATTTCATTGTGATGAAGGTTCTTGTGGTGAATTTTAAGGGAGGGTTATTGTAGTAAATAATTTTGAATTTAAGGTGGTAGTTACGGCAACTATGGGTCGTAACCGGGATCTTGATGGATGAACCGAAATGATAATATCCGACCCCAAGTCGGTAGTGGCTTTCAAGGAGTTGACTAGGTAATGCAATAAATAAAAGAGGGGGGGGATTAACACAACACTGATTCCTTTATCAATATATTTCCATCACCTTAAATAGAAACATAAAAATGAAATATTACTACACTTAGATGTATATACAGGTGTCGCTCTCACATAGGACACTGAGCACTCCACGACGCTAACACAATGCAGCCTTCGACGATCTTTGTGTTTCCCCGACACACAGTATCGTTCACGACCTTACCGGCCACAGTTCTGGGAAACACTGATGAGTTTACCTTTGCCGTGGGCCATCCTAACTGCAGTCTCACGAGGTGTCTCTCTGCCCACTACCACTCTCCAGCCAAGTGTTGTTAGAGAACTTCAAACATGCGCTGGTTGGGCCCTCTACACAGACAAATACAAGGGTACCTATTATAGTGTGTGTTGGTGGTGTTGATCCTTGCTGTTCCTTCTTTAAGGACAACCCAACCCACAACTCGGTAGAGTGCTTATACTTCACTAGGAGATCACACTAGGCGCTTCTTTCTCTTGGAGAGGGGCTCAACGTCACACATTTAGGGGATGCGGCTCCAACACTTAGCCTCGTTGTCATGTGTACACACCCACTTGAGCCGCTGTGACTCCCCACTCTCTCCTTATGAGATATGATCTCCACAATCCCCTATGACTTATTAGTATTACCTTCTACCCTGTCCACAGCAGTGTTTTTTTTTTGTTCTTTCTCTCTCTCTCTCTCTCTCTCTCTCTCTCTCTCTCTCTCTCTCTCTCTCTCTCTCTCTCTCTCTCTCTCTCTCTCTCTCTCTCTCTCTCTCTCTTTCTCTCTCTTTCTTTACTATTTCCTGGGAAGCCTCACTAGGACAAGGGCAAACACCAGCAAATTGGAATACATTTACTGGACAAAGCACACAAACAATACATACACACATTTAATAATAAATAATCCTATACTCTATACTATTACAATCAGGTTGCTCTCCAACACCATCAGATCTATCATCAGCTTGTCAAGTGGTATCCTATCTCCTGATTGACCACCTAATATTACCAACCTCCTCAAGTAGGACAAGTCTTATATTACAATGTTGCACTATCAGCAAGAGAATATATATATCTATGAACATGTACAAGGAAAATCAGCATATGATTGCAATAACATAAATATATCAGTATAAATGTTCCTTGATACACAACAATGATCAGTTAATCACCCTATCAGTCCTAGAACACATACATCTGTAGATAATCCAGCCTTGAGCAACTACGGGGCCATTTCCTTGAGCAACTACGGTGCTTCACTACTTCTGCTAGGGTCCTCCACAGCTCTCTTGGCTGCTAAATCATGAAATTTCCTCGAGCAACTATGGTGCTTCACCACCTCTACAGAAGCACGTGACACTCCTCTTCACTGCTTCTCCTCACAGCTCGAGGTCCTCTCCTCCACTACCTTGGAGTCTAATCAATTACTCCCTCTGTGCTGGCTTCGAAGTTCTCAGCAACTTCTTCCTCAGAGACAAACCTGCAACCCGTTGACACTCCAATAAAAATGTTTCCCCTTAAACACATAAACAAAAAATAACCACACAATATGTTTGCCTCCTATATCCATCTGCTCTCTACATACTGTGAGAGTGGACTCCCCCGTTTTGGGGTAGGTCTATGCTTCCCCTCGCCCGGCGGTCCTCACTCACTCAGGGAGGGTCCTCCGCCCCCAGGAGCTGGGCTCTGTCAGTCAGTTGGCTTCAGGCGGTCGACGGGAGAGGACGCGCTGCTCGTCCCTCCAGCTGTCTCTCTCATTCCCGTCCTCTCATTTAGGCTTCCTGCCTTACCAAAACATTTCTAACTTATAAATAAACATTGCTACTGTCGCTGGGCACACGAGCAACTACAAGCAATCACTATGAACTGGCTTAAATCGTGCTTACCACAGATTGTCTAGTCAAGGGCGCTATCCCTCTGATGGCGTCTGGTCAGGGCGCTCCACACAGCCCACGAAAATGTCTCCGGGCAGCTTAATAAACTCTCCTCGCCGTCCAGAACTTGAGACCACAACGTTCTCAGCTCAATTCCACAGCTGGCACGTCTGCACACTTCTCTTCTCTTGGAGATATATCACTAGGGGTTCCTTTCTGACGGGAGGTCAAACGGAGCGCGGCTTTCCCCCTGCGATGTCTGGCCTCAAGTGAGGTCAAAGCCCTCCAGAAGCGAGCCTCACGCCTCCAGCAAATTGTCCACATCTCCAAACCAGTCATTTATCTATTTTCTTATTCACTGCCCATAATTTCAAATTGTTCATTGAATCTAACAAACTATTTTACATCTGTGTTATCGCCTCTATATTTCCTATACTTTCTAGTTAGGTCAGGCTTGTTGAATAACTCTCAAGGGGGAGACTCGTTTCTCCTATAGGCTGAGATCATAACAACCGCACTCCTGGCAGGAGCCTCTAGCGACGGGCTAGTAACGCTCCTCGACATGCACCTCACTGTCGGTTGTCTCTCCCCTTCGCCAGTCCCGGGATACGCCGAATTCTTCCACTGCTACTCCACTAGCAGAAACTACACTATTCCTGATCGGCGGCGGCTCATTTAGTCGTCAGGGGGGACTAAGTTGAGAGATTTTGGGTTACCCAAGGTAGACTGCCATCCTTAGTACCACTGCTGCCCCCACGTCACCTCTGTGGATACAGACACGTCCTCAGTTATAGGGTACTGGAGAAACCAGGAGGCAACACTTACTCGGGCATTGACATTATGCTTGTAGCTCCAACAAATGGCGCTGAGGTCGCTCACTACGACCTCACTTGGTAATCAAGGCAGGAATCTTGAGCCATATGCATCTGTTATGCCACCACCCATAGATGGCGTTGTCTACCATTCCCATTCCCTAGGAGTGTGAGTTCAGACTCATAGATGGCGCTGGAACTACCAGGCCATACGCAGATGGTGGTGAGGAGTCCGTAACAGTGGTGAATTATTATTATTAGTTTTAGTGGTTATTATTTATAAGATTATTTCAGGAGATTATTTTGAAGGGTTATTGTGGTGGATCATTTCCATGAGTTATTGTGGTAGATTATTATGGAGGTTTATTTTGGTGGGTTATTATGAAAAGTTATTGTTATTGGTTATTATGGCAGGTTATTGAAATTGGTTATTATGAGAGGTTATTATGGTGGATTATTACGGAGGTTATTGTTGTGGATTATTGAGGAGGGCTATTATGGTTAATTATAATGGAGGATTATTGTGGTGGCTTATTAGGAAGGGTAAATGTGTGGAATTATTATGGAGAGAAATTGAGATGGATTATTGTTGATGGTTATTTTGGTAAATTAATATGGAGGATTATTGTTAAAGATTATGAACGAGTTTATTGTAAGAAATTATTATGAAGGGTTATTGTAGAGGCTTATTGTGGAGGAGTATTATATTGCATAATTACTGATTTTATTGAGGTGAGTTAGTATGAGAAAGAGTTTGGTGGATTAATATAGAGGGTTATTCTTGAGTCACAGTAGGAAAGGGTTACTGTTGAAGATTAATATGGAGAGGTACTGTTGTGGATTCCTATGAAAGGTAATTGTGATGGATTATTATGGGGATTATTGTCTTGTATTATTATGGAGTTTTTTGGTGGCTTATTATGAAGGGTTGTTTTGGTGGGTTATTATTGAGGGTTATAGTGCTGGATTATTAAAAAGGGTTATTGTTGAGGATTATTATGGACGGTTATTATTGAGGATTATTATGGACGGTTATTATTGAGGATTATTATGGACGGTTATTATTGTGGTTTATATTTGGAGAGTTATTTTTGTTGATTATTATGGAGGGTTATTTTGGTTGACTATTGTGGAGGACTATTGTTGAGGATTATTAGGTATGTTAATTGTAGTAGATAATTATTGATGTTTTTGTGGATAATTAATATGGACTTTTTTGTGGTGTATTAATATTTAGAGCTTTTGTGTTGGATTATTATTTACAATTATTGTGTTGGATTATTATTTAGAGTTATCGTGCTGTATTATTATTTAGTTATTGTGTGGGATTTTTACAGAACGTTATTTTCGTGGAGTAATATAGAGTATTATTTTAGTGGAATATTATGGATGGCTATTTTCGGGATTATTAAGATAAGTTATTTGCGTAGATTATTTACAAATGGAATGCATTTGGAGGTGATGTGGTGAAGGCAGACTCCATACAGTTACAAATGAAGATATGATGGAACCCAGTTGGCCTAGAAATATGTGAATCAGTTGATTGACAGTTGAAATTCGGGACCAAAGAGCAGAGGCATACCCCCGGCAATCACAACTAGGTAAGTACAATATACACGACCACTTGGTTGTCAGAGAAGCAGCTACACAATATATATGATCATGTTGTTGCCAGGTGAAGCAACATCACAGTGTATATGACCACATGGTTGGCCAGGAAAACGATTATACAGGATTCAGACATTAGTGGGCGCCTGATATACCAGCTTCGCTGTACACAAATTCATTGTGGTTTTCATACACGTAACTTCACAGTATACTCGACCAAATCCTTCCCAGGTTAACATCTGCAGAGTATACCGACCTCGTTTTTATCGGACATGATAATTCCAGAAACATATGACTTTGTTGATGCAAGATCACCGACTCCAAATGTCCACGTGGCTGTCAGTCCAGAGGGCTCTCCAATATACATGACTACATAATCACGTGGCTGCCTGACAGTAAACTTGTTACTTGATGTCACGTGATATTTAGAACAGTGACTATAACTGATATCTATAAAAAAGAGTTAATCCATCAAATGTTGTTAATGGTGAGATAAGTAAACACACACGCACACGGGTGACCTCTAATGACCCAAAGGTCATAACAGTCGTGTCACGAGTGATCGCTTTCATTCTTACCATAACAGGAGTGTTGTATTAAGATTTCTCTGTTAAGTACCATGAGGCCAGTTCTCTCTTGTAAGGTTATCACTTCCTTCAGATGAATACTCTTGGGATCACTGGAAATTGAAGCGTATACATGGTTTCTCGGGGTCACTTGAGGTGAAGGTCTATATAATACTTGAGTATGGTGATTCTTGACTAATTAGGAAGAGTCACGGCCTCAAAGTGGGGTCGGCCGTCAGCTCGAACTCCGGGTGAAATCTTCTTCCTTTTTCAACCTATTAATATAAATTCCAAACACTGGAAACCATTTAATAGACAAAAGGAGCTGTATCGCGGTTCCATTTTTTTTTTTATCATAATATCTTATATGGGAAAATATTATTTATTATTCAATAACAGCTACAAAAATCGGTTACAATAACACATACTTACCTCGAGAAAGATTATTAAGAAAGTTAATTCGACCTAGCTAGAACTGTACTGAATTCAAAGGGAAGTTCTGGAGGGCCCAAACCGGAGCCCAACCAGGGTTTTACAGTCGACACGACCACACTCTGGCCTACGGTAATGGCGTTCACACTCCTACGACACACTCAGCTCACAATGGAATTACAATGACGTGATATTTCAATTAATATCATTTTTAGGCAACGGAGTGACTACATTACCTCAAAGATATTTACATTGCTAAATGACGCCATTGTGATTTCACTGCAATGATGGGTATTGTGGTGAATTTTAAGGGAGGTTTCTTGTAGTAAATAATTTTGAAACTTAAATTGGTGAATTATTATTACTAGTATTAGTGGTAAATATTTAGAAGATTATTTCATAAGATTATTTTGAAGGGTTATTGTGGTGGACTAATTCGGAGACTTATTGTGGTGGGCTAATTCGGAGAGTTATTGTGGTGGATTAATTCGGAGAGTTATTGTGGTAGATTATTATTGAGCTTTAGTTTGGTGGATTATTATGGAAAGTTGTTGTTATTGGTTATTATGGAAGGTAACTTTTTTGGATATCATGGCAGGTTAATATGGTGGATTAATACGGAGGGTTATTGTGGTGGATTATTGCAAAGGGTTAAATTGGACTAATATAATGGAGGATTATTGTGGTGGCTTATTAGGGAGGGTTAATGTGTTTAATTATTTTGGAGAGTTATTGTAGTGAATTATTAGATAGGGCTATTTTTGAGGCTTAGTATAAAGGTTTACTGTTGAAGATTACTATGGAGAGGAATAATGGTGGATTCTTATGAAAGATTATTGTGATGGATTATTATGGAGGATTATTTTGTTGGATAGTATGCAGGGTTTTTAGGTGGATTATTGTGAAGGGTTATTTTGGTGGGCTATTATGGAGGGTTATTATTGGTAGGCATCCATCAGTCTCAGGAGACTATGGAGTTGCGCTCTGGTTATTGGTCTGGCGTGGCCTCACCAGGGCGCAAAGCCAGGGTATGTTGATACGAAGGAGAAGCTGTTACCCAAGCAGCAGGTCGCCCCCCTCTCCACGGCGCCGAAAGTCTCCAATGGAAAGGCAAACGCCAATATGATTGGTTCCAGCCCCGTCGCAGGAACTGTGAGCACCGGAGTTGTCCTCGAAGTTGGTGAATGAACACACAGGGAATCCAAACCCGGAAACCGCCGTGGTCGGGGACTGAGAAGAACCACCTTTTCAAGGGCAAGAACGACCCCAGCCTCCTGAAGCAGAGCCTGGGCCGCACGAGCCCCAGGAGGTGGACGTCCCAGCCCCGCACCTACGGGTTCCAGACAGAGATCTTCACAGCCCTCCTTCACCCGAGGCCGGCTTCCTTCAAGACCAAGCAGAAGGAAGAGTGATAATTATTAATACAATAATTATTATTAAAATAATTATTTTAATAATAATATCAATAATTAATTAATAGTTATGGAGGGTTATAGTGCTGGCTTATTAAAGAGATTTGTTGTTGAGGATTATTATGGACTGTTATTATTGTGGTTTATATTTGGAGAGTTATTTTTATGAATTATTCTGGAGGGTCAATTTGGTTTATTATTGCGTAGGGTTAATCTTGTGGATTATTAGATACGTGCTTTGTAGAAGATAATTATTGAATATTATTATAGTTAATTAATATGGACTTTTATAATGGTTGATTACTATTTAGAGTTGTTGTGTCGGATAATTATTTAGAGTTATTGTGTTGGATTATTATTTAGAGTTATTGTTTTGGGTTATTTTTTGAGTTATTTAGGCGGATTATTATGGAAAATTATTTTGATGGATTATTGTGGAGGGCTATTTTCGTGGATTATTGTCGTAAGTTACTTGCGTGGATTATTTACATATGTAATCCCTTTGGAAGTGATTTGGTGGAGGCAGACTCCATACAGTTACAAATGTAAATATGAGAGAGCCCAATAGTCCCAGAAACCTGTGAATCAGTTGATTGAGAGCTGAGATCTGGTACCAAAGAGCAGAAGCTTAACCCCCGCATTCACAATTAGGTAAGTGTAATATACCAGACCGCTTGGTTGTCAGACAAGCAGCTTCACAGTATACATGACCACATGGTTGTCAGGCAAGCAGCTCCACAGTATACATGACGACTTGGTTGTCAGACAAGCAGCTCCACAGTATACATGATCGCTTGGTTGTCAGACAAGCAGCTCCACAGTATGCATGACAACTTGGTTGTCAGACAAGCAGCTCCACAGTATACATGACGACTTGGTTGTCAGACAAGCAACTCCACAGTATACATGACCACTTGGTTGTCAGACAAGCAGCTCCACAGTATAGATGACCGCTTGTTTGTCAGACAAGTAGCTCTACAGTATACATGACCACTTGGTTGTCAGACAAGCAGCTCCACAATATACATGACCACTTGGTTGTCAGACAAGCAGCTTCTCAGTATACATGACCACTTCCTTAATAGGTTAATATCTGCAGAATACACATGACCACGTCGTTGCCAAATAAGCTGATTACAAATATATACGACCTTGTGGATGGAAGAGCAGCAACTCCACATGACCACGTGACTGTCAGTTCACTGATCTCGACAGTATACATTACTGAGTGATCACGTGGCTGTATGACAATTATCTTCACTGTCCAAGTGATCACGTGATATCCATAACGATCTTTATGACTGATCTCTTAATTAAAGAGTAAATCCTTTGAAAGTTGATTAGTTGTAATCTCAAATACGGGTGACCTCTGATGATCCAGAGGTCATAACAATCGTGTCAGCAAGTGATCGCTTTCAGTCCTATGATAACTTGTATTAAGATTTCTCTGTTAAGTACCATGAGAGTAGTTTTCACTCCTGTAAGGTTAACACTTCCTTCAGATGAATGTTCTTGGTGTCACTGGAAATTAAAGCGTATACATGGTCTCTTGGGGTCACTTAAGGTGAAGGTCTATATAATACTTGGTGAGTCTTGACTAATTAGGAAGAGTCACGGCCTCAGAGTGCGGCCTGCCGCCGGTGGCCGGACGGTCGTCAGCTCGAGCCCAGTTAAGTTTGCACTCTTCATTTTTCTCAATTCAACCTATCAATATCAATTCCTAATACACGGAATGAATTATAAAATAGACAAGAGGAACTGGAACACGATGCCAGATAAAAATTTTGGCTCATAAAGTCTCATATTGGATAATACTATTTTCTGATCAAAAACAAGCAAAAAACGAGTTGCAATAACACATTCTTTTATTTATAAAGATAACCACGGAATGTTATTAGTGTGAGTTATTAAGGAAGGCGATTATTGTAAGTGTTATGATAAGCAATTTCAGTAGGCTTGTAACACCATAGAAGTGTTTAGATTAGTTATATAATATTTTATTTAGAACATGAGTCAGCCAGACAAGATTTTGAGAGGCGCCTGATTGGCGGTACCTAGTAATTAAGAAAGTCACACCTAGAAGAGTTAATGGCAAGAAGTTGACCTGTGATCAGGTCGTGTGATTTGACCTGGCATCTTCTAAGCTGATAATTGAAGCCGGGTAGAAGGTTTGGCATTCAAACAAGCCGCCCTTTAAAGTGTGGCTTGGTAGATGGCCTGAGGCTATCTACTTAGTTGGTGGGGTTTAGCCCTTAAGTTCGCAATAAATACCCAGGGAACTGGACATAGGAGTGTACAGCAGAGCATTGCATAGCAGAACATCAGCAGACAGCAGCCGAGCCAGGCTGTCTGCCGGACGGGGGGACTCTGCCTGTCAACTGTAGACCCCCCCTCTCTCTCTCTCTCTATTCAACTTAGGCAGACACTTAGTGAGTGAACGTTAAGGGGACTTATTTCGTGTTTCCCGAACTAAAAGAGTTGTGCGAGTATTAGGGGGCAGTCAGCTGTAGTGTCCTCAATGTCTTGTAATCTGGAATCTGGAATCTGTATCGAACCTTAAGTTCGATATTTTGAATTATGATACTTATCGTGTTAAATATATTTGATGAATTTATTGTTTAAATTGTCTTTAATTTTGTTTCCTAGAACTTTGTGAGTTGGGGCGAGAGAGTCTGTAACTTTACTAGTTTTAAGATTATAATATAACAAGATACATGATTTCAGTTGACACATGCTAACAACATCCTTGATAATTTTGTGATACAGACAAGTTCCATTCCTTGTCGTGTATGTAATGAACTAGAATGGATTGTGGCAGCACTTTCTACTCTCTACCTCTACTGTCCACTTCTACCTATCTACCCTTTTACTTCCTACTCTGTCTCCTCTCCCTCCGCCTCTCTCTAACTTTCCCTCTACCTGACCACTCCTCACTACTCCCAGACTCCCTCCTCATACCTCCCTCACCCTTCTCTTTATCCCAAACCCCAAACCCTTCACTCTTTATTTTCCCTTTTCATTTCTTTCCATTTCGTCTTTCTTATTCCATCCCTCCCCCCTGTAACAGGCAGTTAATGGAAAATATTGCAAAATGCGATAACTGAAAAAATTCGTTACCTGTTATTGTAACGTGATAACTGTTATTTTCGCAAATAATCAAGGCGGGTTATTTCTTCTAGTTATTAATTGTGTTACAATAACATGTTATATGGGCTATCTTGAGATTATCTAGAGATAATTTCGGGGCTTAGCGTCGCTGCGGCCCGGTACTCGAACAGGCCTCCTTTTTGTTACACACCCTCAGGAAGCAGCCCATAGCAGCTGGATAGATACCTAACTAGTTAGATACCTAACTCCCAGGTATCTATTTACTGCTAGGTGAACAGAGGCCTCAGGGTGAAAGAAACGCTGCCCATTTGTTTCCGCCTCCACCGGGGATCGAACCCGGAACCTCAGGACTACGAATCCAAAGTGCTGTCCACTCAGCTGTCAGGGCTGGTTATGTTTCCAGTTATTACTACTGTGATGATATCAACACCTCCTATTGAGTAAGGTGTTGCGATATCGACGCCATCTATGGACATGCAATTGAACTCCAAGTCTTTAGGTGTGACGAAGACTACACCATCTGTTGGCGGAGGTATGGCAAGATCAACGCATCTATAGTGTGCATCCTATAATATTTTCGGTTCCCCGGTAAAAGGCTGTCATCATATGTTCTCCTTGTGTACTTTATGTCTGGCTAATGGCTAGTATGTCCACAGAAGTGACGAGGAGGTTCTCTTGCGTTGTCGAAGGCCATTCACCTAGAGTAGTCCAGAACTCCTGACTTGTTTATCCCCTTTATATTTCCCGATTACTTGCAACGGCCAATTCTTGATAACTTACTATTACTAAGTTAATGAGTACGTTCTGTCTGGCTTATGACTATTGTGTCCAAAGATGAGACGAGGAGGTTCTCTTGCGATCTTGAAGGTAGTTCATCCAGGGTAGTCCAGAACTCCTCACTTATTCCTGTGACCGCCGTGGCCACCGTCGGCAGAAGACAGTGTCTTCTACCGATGTGTCTTCTATAATAATAGTCTCTTGTACTTGTGCAGTGTTATTGTGAGGACCGACATACCCGGGATTGGCAAATAGGAGTTACAAGACGACAATACTGGCCGTCTGCTGGGATGTTCTGCTAGTGTGTTGCTGGATACGTCTGCCAGGGTGCTAGTAGGGACTCCTGGACGTATTATTTGTGACCCCTGTCAGCGTTTTGCTGGAGACATCTGCCAGTGTGTTTCTGGAGAGCTGACGTGGGGTATTTAAACATCGTGACGGTACGGTGTAGAACTGGTCCATGGTGAGGAAGGCGAACATGCCGGTGTTATGACCATTAAACGTAGACGACGTATACTTGATAATAGGGGACTCACCAGGAATTGAAGAACACTGCATAATATATTAGTGTCCTGTGCAAAAGCAACACTCTGTGTTCATATGTGTATATATAGGAAAAATTATATTGGTGAAGGTGTTATTTAGTCTTGTTTACCTCTTTATATTTCACGAGTACTTGCTACTAACAATTCTTGATGACTTATTATTGACTTGGGGTGGGATCGTCGAAGAAGAGGCTCTAAGGCCCCACATGCAGAAAGAACCCAGTTACTGGCTCAGCCATTACATAACACTACGGACTATTACAAGATGTCTTATGGTAACTTTAACAGTTTAATACTTCGTTTGATTTGTATGTATAATTGCAAATGTGAATTATTCTAGCGTTTTTTATGTTTATAGGGGGGGTAGGTTTGGTGAATAATTAGGGAGGGTTTTTGTGGTAAATTATTATGAAGGTTATTGTGGTGAAGTATAATGAGAGTAATTGTGGTGTATTTCCAGGGAGGGTTATTGTAGTAAATAATCTTGATGGTTAAAGTGGAGAATTTATAATGAGTGGTAATTACTATGTGGTAATTATTTACTAGTAACTATTATGGAAGGTTATTGTAGAACATTATTTTAAAGGGTTATTATCATGGATTAATATGGAGGATATTTTGTTAGATTATTTTGGTGGTTTATTGTGTTGGATTGTTATGGATTATTATTATTATTTGTTATTATGGAAAGTTATTATTTTTGGTTATTATGGAAGGTTTTTGTTGTAGTTTATTTTGAAGGTATATTGTGGTGAATTATATAGGAGGGTTATTGTGATGGTTTATTAGGAAGGGTTATTGTGTGGGATTATTCTGGAAAGTTATTGAATGGATTATTATTAAGGGTTATTGTTATGGATTATTTTTGGGGATTTTTCTGTTGGATTATTATGGAAGTTTATTTTCGTGAATTATTATCGGAATTATTGTGGTGAATTATTAAGGAGGGTTATTGTGGTGGCTTAATAGGAAGGGTTATTGTGGATGGTTATTATGGTGAAATATTGTTGAGGGGTATTGTAGTAGATTATTAACGAGGTTATTGTGTTGGATTATAATGGCGGATTATTCTGTTCGATTATTATGGAGGTTTATTGTGGTGAATAATTATGAACGTTATTTGGGTTGATTATTATGGCGGGTAATTGTTATGAATTATTGAGCTTATTCTGTGAAAGAAATATGGAGAGTTATTGTTGAGAGGGTATTATGGAGGGTTATTGTGATAACTAATTATGGAAGATTGTCTTGGTTGTTTATCAGGGAGGGTTATTGTTGAAGATTATTTAAGTAGGAGTAATGTTGTGGATTATAAGACAGGATTATTTCTGAGGTTTATTAAAAAGATTAGAAAATATTGAGCATTATTATAGAGAGTTATTGTGGCAGATTATTATGTTATTTTGAAGGATTTTTGAAGTTATTAATTTGAAGGACTATTCTGGAGGATTATTATGTTGAATTGTTAACAGGGTTATTTTGGAGGATTATTGTGGAGTGTTAAAGTGTTGGATTATAAGAGAGAGTTATTGTTGAGGATTATTATGGAGGATTATTGTGGTGGATTATATGAGTGGGTGTTATTGAGGAACAAAATGGAGGGTTATAGTGGTGGATTATGTTGTAGGATTAGTGTGCTGGATAATTATGGAAAGTTGTTTGAGGATTATTACGGATGGGTATTGAGGATTATTATTATGAAGGGTTATGATTGTGGATCATTATGGACAGTTATTCTTGTAGTTTATATTTGGAGGGTTATTTTTGTGGACTATTGTGTGGATTATTTAGGTTGAATAATGTGGATGATTCTTGTTTTTTTATTAAAAGGTATGGTTATTGAAGTATATAATAATTGAGGGTTATTATGATTAATTATTATATATAGTTATTGTGGAGGAATATTATTCATAGTTATTGTGCTTGATTATAACAGAAAGTGGATTATAAAGATGTGTTACTGAATTGGATTAATAATTAGTGGAATGCAATAGGAAGTAATGTGGAGGGGGGGGGGGGTCAGATCCAATACACATTTTCATATTTAGATATGATATAAACTCCAATAAGCTCAGCCTATTGATTGACAGTTGAGATGCGGGGCCAAAGAGCAGAAGATCAACCATCGCAATCACAACTATGTGAGTAAAATATATAAGACCATGTGGTTGACAAACAAGCAGCTCCTCAGTATTTATGACCACTTTGTTGTCAATCAGCTCCACAGCATTTTGACCACTTGGTTGTCAAACTAGCTTCTGCTCAGTATACATGACCATTTGATTGCCAGATAATCAGCTCGACATATGCGTAACTACTTTGTTGACAAACAAACAGTTCCACAGCATGCAAGAGCATGTTGTTGCTTGATAAGGCAACATCACAGTGCACGTGACCTCTTGGTTTACCACACAAGTGGTTCTACAGTATATAGAAAATCTTTGATGCCTGTTATACCACCTTCGTTGTACACAAATCTTTTGTGGGTTTTAAACAAGCACCTTCAAGGAATACATGACCAAACCCCCTTTTCTAGGTTAATATCTGTAGAAAATACATGACCTCGACATTGCAACACAAGATAGTTACAGAAACATATGACATTTTGGATAAAAGAGCATCAATTCCACATGACCACGTGACTGCCAGTCCAGAGAGCTCTACAGTATACATGACTGTGTTCACATGGCTCCCTGACAATTAGCTTACAAGATCACTGTACACTTGATCACGTGATATCTACAGCAATGTTTATAGCTGATCTCCTGATAAAAGAGTAAATCCTTCGAATGTTAATAAATGGTAATATAAGTAAACACATACACGGGTGACCTGTGATGACCCAGAGGTCATAACAGTCGTGTCACGAGTGATCGCTTTCATTCTTACCATAACAGGAGTGTTGTATTAAGATTTCTCTGTTAAGTACCACGAGGGCAGTTATCACTCCTGTAAGGTTATCACTTCCTTCAGATGAATGTTCTTGGTGTCACTGGAAATTAAAGTGTATACATGGTCTCTCGGGGTCACTTAAGGTGAAGGTCTATATAATACTTGGTGAGTCTTGACTAATTAGGAAGAGTCACGGCCTCAGTGTGGGGTCTGGCGCCGGTGGCCGGACGGTCGTCAGCTCCAGCCCAAGTTAAGAAATATTCTTCTTTTTTCTTTTCACCCTATTAATATAAATTCCTAACACAGGAAATAATTTAATAAATATACAAAAAGAGCTGTAACATGGCTCCATATTATAATTTTTTCTCAAAAAATTCTCTTATGGAAAATAAATTATTTATTATTCAATAACAACAGCAGAAACGGGTTGCAATGACAACTTTTCTTGAAAAAGATTATTATGAAGGATAAGTCGACCCAGCAGAACTCTACTGAATTCACAGGGAGGTTCTGGAGGCCCTAAACCGGAGCCCAATCAGGGTTTTACAGTTGACCCGACCACACTCTGGCCTACGGTAATGATGTTCACACACTCACGCCACACTCAGATCGCAATGATATCACAATGTCGTGATATATCAATGAATATCATTTTGAGACTATCTAGTGACTTGAGCTACACAAGTCACTACATTACCTCAAAATTATTTTCATTGGTATATGATGTTAGTGTGATTTCACTGCGATGAGGGTTATTGTGGGGATTTTTAAAGGAGGGTTTTTGTTATAAATATTTTTTTAAGTTAAAGTGATGAATTATTATTATTAGTTTTAGTGGTATTTATTTATAAGATTATTTCAGAAGATTATTTTGAATGGGTATTGTAGTGGATTAATTCGGAGAGTGATTGTGGCAGATTATTGTGGAGATTTAATTTGGTGGATTATTATTATGGAATGTTATTGTTATTGGTTATTATGGCAGGTTATTTTTATTGGTTATTATGGCAGGTTATTTTTATTGGTTATTTTGGCAGGTTATTTTTATTGGTTATTATGGCAGGTTATTGTGGTGGATTAATACAAAGGGTTATTGTGGAGGTTTATTGCAAGGGGGTATTGTAAATTAATATAATAGAGGATTATTGCGGTGGCTTATTAGGGAGGGGTTAATGAGGCGAATAATTATTGAGAGTGTTTGTGGTGGATTATTGTTGAATGTTATTTTGGTTAATTAATATGGAGGGTTATTGTAGGTTATATGAATAGAATATGAAGTAGGTTATTATGGGAAATTATTAGTGAGAATTATTTTAATGCATAATTAAGGAATATTATTAGGGTGAATTTGAGGTTATTAAATAAGGGATAATTTGGTGGATTATTAAAGAGGGTAATTGTGATGGATTATTAAAGAGGGTAAGTGTGGTAGATTATTAAAGAGGGATAATTGGGTGGATTAATATAGAGGGTAATTGTTGTGGATTATTAGAGAGGGCTATTCATGAGGTTTAGCATGGAGGGTTACTGTTGAAGATTACTACGATAGCTTGTGGTGTATTCCTATGAAAGGTTATTGTGATGGTTTCATATGGAAGATTATTCTGTTGAATTATTATAGAAGTTTTTTGGGGGGATTATTATGAAGGGGTATTTTGGTTTGTTATTATGGATGGTTATAGTGCTTGATTACTAAAGTGGGATATTGTTGAGGATCAATATGGACGGTCATTATTGTGGTTTACATTTGGAGAGTTATTTTTGTGGAAAATTGTGGAGGATTATTTTGGTTGACTATTGTGAAGGGTTATTGTTGTGGATTATTAGGTAAGTTTATTGTATTAGATAATTATTGATGGTTATTATGGCTAATTAAAAGGAGACATTTACTGTGGTCGACTATTATTTAGAGTTATTGTGTTGGATTATTACAGATTGTCATTTAGATGGATTATTATGGAGGATAACTTTTGTCGATTATTGTGAAGGACTATTCTCCTGGATTACTGGGATAAGTTACTTGCGCGGATTATTGTGATATGTTACTTGCGTGGATTATTGGGATAAGTTACTTGCTTGGATTATTTAAATCCAGTCTCTGTGGTGTAGTGGTAAGACACTCGCCTGGCGTTCCACGAGCACTTTGTCATGGGTTCGTATCCTGGCCGGGGAGGATTTACTGGGCGCAAATCCTTAACTGTAGCCTCTGTTTAACTCAACAGTAAAATGGGAACTTGGTTGTAAAAACGATTCTTCGCGGCGGAGATCATATTCCAGGGACCTGCCCAAAACGCTACGCGTACTAGTGGCTGTACAAGAATGTAACAACTCTTGCATATTTCTCAAAATAAAAAAAAATTAAAACGCATTTGAAAGAGATGTGGTGGAGGCAGACTCCATACAGCTATAAATGTAGATATGATTGAGTCCATTAGGCCCAGAAAAATGTGAATCAGTTGATTGACAGCAGAGATGCGGGACCAAAGAGTAGAAGCTCAACCGCCCTGTAATCACAACTAGGTAAGTACAAAATTTAAGATCGCTTGGTTGTGAGACAAGCAACTCCACAATATATATGACCACTTGGTTGTGAGTCAAGCAGCTCTACAGTATACATGACCACTTGGTTGTCAGACAAGCAGCTCCACAGTATACATGACCACTTGGTTGTGAGACAAGCAGCTCTACAGTATACATGACCACTTGGTTGTCAGACAAGCAGCTCCACAGTATACATGACCACTTGGTTGTGAGACAAGCAGCTCTACAGTATACATGACCACTTGGTTGTCAGACAAGCAGCTCCACAGTATACATGACCACTTGGTTGTGAGACAAGCAGCTCTACAGTATACATGACCACTTGGTTGTCAGACAAGCAGCTCCACAGTATACAACCCAACTTGGTTGTCAGACAAGCAGCTCTACAGTATACATGACCACTTGGTTGTCAGACAAGCAGCTCCACAGTATACATGACCACTTGGTTGTGAGACAAGCAGCTCCACAGTATACATGACCACTTGGTTGTGAGACAAGCAGCTCTACAGTATACATGACCACTTGGTTGTCAGACAAGCAGCTCCACAGTATACATGACCACTTGGTTGTCAGACAAGCAGCTCCACAGTATACATGACCACTTGGTTGTCAGACAAGCAGCTCCACAGTATACATGACCACTTGGTTGTCAGACAAGCAGCTCCACAGTATACATGACCACTTGGTTGTCAGACAAGCAGCTCCACAGTATACATGACCACATCATTACTGGGTTAATATCTGCAGAATATACATGACCACGTTATTGCCACATAAGCTAAGTACAAAAACATATGACCTTGTGGACGCAAGAGCACCAACTCCACATGACCCCGTGGCTGCCAGTCCAGAGAGCTCTACAGTATACATGACTGTGTGATCACGTGGCTGCCAGTCCAGAGAGCTCTACAGTATACATGACTGTGTGATCACGTGGCTGCCAGTCCAGAGAGCTCTACAGTATACATGACTGTGTGATCACGTGGCTGCCTGACAATCAGTTTCAATGTCTACGTGATCATGTGATATATTCAACGTTGTTAATGACTGACCTTTTAATAAAAAGTGTAAATCCTTCAAATGTTTATTAATGGTAATATAAGTAAACAAAAACACGGATGACCTCTGATGACCCAGAGATCATAACAGTCGTGTCACGAGTGATCACTTTCATTCTTACCATAACAGGAGTGTTGTATTAAGATTTCTCTGTTAAGTACCATGAGGGCAGTTTTCACTCCTGTAAGGTTATCACTTCCTTCAGATGAATGTTCTTGGTGTCACTGGAAATTAAAGCGTATACATGGTCTCTCGGGGTCACTTGTGGTGAAGGTCTATATAATACTTGGTGAGTCTTGACTAATTAGGAAGAGTCACGGCCTCAGTGTTGGGTCTGCCGCCGGTGGCCGAACGGTCGACAGCTCGAACCTAGAGGTTAAATAACTATTCCTTTTTTACCTATTCGGCCAATTAATATAAATTCCTAACACACGGAATAAATTATATAGTAGACAAAAGGATTTGGAACTAGTTGCGAGATTAGAGTTTTTACTCATAATGTCTCATGTGGGAAAATATTATTAACGTATTCAATAACAAACAAAAGTTATAACAGTTATTACAGCGAGTTATTACAGAAGGCTGTAATTGTAGGTGATGTGATGTGGTAAGGAGTTTCTGCTTGGTATTACAGTAAAAAATATTGGAAAACGTGATAACGGAAAGGATTCTACAAGTTATTTTGGCTGATAATTAACGGTGGTTATTACTTCTCGTTTATATTACGTTAAAGGAACGTGTTATAAGACACAGGTTGGGATGTTCTCGAACGCAGGTTCGAATCCTCGTCACAGCCCTTGTGGATTGGCTCAACATGTTATAAGGGCTGGTTAGGTTAGCATTATTACAACAAACTACTTCGACAAATCTTATAACAATTCTAACAGCGTAATAAATACGTTTGGTTTCTGTGGTTGATTAAAATTGTAAATTATTGTTGTGGATTTAAATGATAGGGTTTAGTGTCGTGAATAATTAGGGAGGGTTATCGTGGTGGATTATTATGAGGATTATTTTTGTGATTTATTATGAGGGTTATTGTGGGGAATTGTATTGGAGGGTTATTGTAGTAAATAATTTTGAGTGTTAAAGTGGAGAATTATTATCGATGGTTTTATTTATTATTAATATGGAGAGATATTGTGGAAAATTATTACGAAGGGTTATTGTCAAATTTTTTATGGAAGGTTGATGTTGTGGATTATTAATATCAGGGTTATTTTCAAGGATTTTTTGTTAGTGATATTGTTATGGATTTTTACGGACGTTTATTGTGGTGGATTATTATGAAAGGTTATTGAGGTTACTATTTTGGAGGTTATTGTGCTGGATTATTACGAAGGGTTAATGTTTATTATTTAATAATAATAAACATCCATAACTAATTATGGAGGTATATTATTAATATGTTATTGGTATTATTAGAGAGGGTTATTTATGAGGAATATTATGCATGGTTAGTGTGTTGCTTAATATGGAGGGTTATTTTGGTGAAATATAGTGGAGGTTAATATGGTGGATTATTATGGATGACTAATTTGGTTGGTAATTATAGAAGGTTATTTTTGATGATTATTATGAAGAGTGATTGTGAGGGATTACTAAGGAGGTTATTATGTGAAATTATTTTGGAGTGATGTTGAGGAGGATTACTGTGAAGAGTTATTGTGATATATTATAATGGAAGAATATTCAGTTGGATTAATATGAAGGATTATTTTGGTGGATTATTATGAAAGGTTATTTTAAGGATTATTATGGACGGTTATTTTAAGGATTATTATGGACGGTTAATACGTTTGGTTATTGAAGAGGATTATTGATGATGATTATTATGAAGGGTTATTGTGGTGGATTATTATATAGTTTTTCGCTTGACTATTATGGAGGGTGATTGAGGTGGGATATTATTGAGTTTATTCTGTGAAAATAGTTATGATGGATATTGAGGTCGAATATTATGTATGGGTATTGTGATTATTATGGATCATAATTCTGTTGGATTATATTTGAGGTTTATTTTACTGAATTATTATGATTTTAGTGGATCATTATTATTGATGGTAATAGTGGAGGAATATAAAGAGGGTTATTGTTGGAAATTATTATGATGGGTTATTGTGGTGGATTATTGTGATTGGTATTGGGATAAATTATTATGGAGGAGTGTTCTGTTGGATTATAATTGAGGTCTATTATTGTCGGTTATTATGAGGTTTATTTTGGTGGATTAATTTTTTGGTCAAGATTATTTGAGAGGGTTATTGTTGATGTTTATTATGGAGGGTTATTTAACTGGATAATTATGGAAGGTTATTTAGCTGGAAAATTATGGAGGGTTATTTTGGTGGATTAATATGAAGAATAATTGATATCGATTATTATAAAAGGTTTTTGTAGTGAATTATTATGGACTGTTATTGTTGTAATTTGTATTTTGAGGGTTCTTGTGTGGATAATTGTGGTGGGTCATTTTGGTGGATTATTGTGGAGGGATATTGATGCAGACTATTAAGTGGCGTATTGTAGTGGATAATTACTGAGTCTTATTATGGGTTATTATTGTTATAATTAGGCGGGAATGGAAACGCTCAGATGACCCATATGGCGGTTATTGACTACCGACCATGACGTCACACCGGGTATAGGTGCCATGAATATAAACATTACATACCTTATACCGACAATGACGTCACACCGGGTATAGGTGCCATGAATATAAACATTACATACCTTATACCGACAATGACGTCACACCGGGTATAGGTGCCATGAATATAAACATTACATACCTTATACCGACCATGACGTCACACCGGGTATAGGTGCCATGAATATAAACATTACATACCTTATACCGACCATGACGTCACACCGGGTATAGGTGCCATGAATATAAACATTACATACCTTATACCGACCATGACGTCACATCAAGTATAGGTGCCATACCTTTAGGTTACATTGAGATGGTTTCGGGGCTTAGCGTCCCCGCGGCCCGATCCTCGACCAAGCCTCCTCGTTGCTGGACTGATGAACCAGCCTGTTAGACACAGCTGCTGGCAGCGTAACATATGAGTCACAGCCTGTTTGATCAGGTATCCTTTGGAGGTGCTTATCAAGTTATCTCTTGAAAACTGTGAATAGGTCGGCTAATCAGGTTCCTTATGTGTAGTGGAAGCGTGTTGAACAGTGTCGAGCCTCTGTTGTTGATAGAGTTCTCTCTCAGGGTATCTATTGCACATCTGCTCTTCAACGGAGGTATTCTGCACATCCTGCCATGCCTGCTTATCTCATGTACTCACCTAATTGTACTCACCTAATTGTGCTTGCGGGGGTTGAGCTTTGGCTCTTTGGTCCTGCCTCTCAACTGTCAATCAACTGGTGTACAGATTCCTGAGCCTACTGGGCTCTATCATATCTACATTTGAAACTATGTATGGAGTCAGCCTCCACCACATCACTTCCTAATGCATTCCATTTATTAACTACTCTGACACTGAAAAAATTCTTTCTAACGTCTCTGTGGCTCATCTGGGTACTAAGTTTCCACCTGTGTCCCCTTGTTCGTGTCCCACCCGTGCTGAAGAGTTTGTCTTTGTCCACCCTGTCAATTCCCCTGAGAATTTTGTAGGTGGTGTTACGGTGCCCTCTCCTATTTCTTTCGTTTGCCGGCTTAAAGAGTCATATCAGCTCTCCCTACTGATTCTCTGAGGTTCAGGGAGTCTATTGACATATGTGGCGACCAGACCGGCTGCCAGTAAAAGGAAAGAAGTTACATTATAAGTTGTAAATAAAGGAAAATTGGCGCCCTGTTATAAAATGAAACAGTATCCCCTACGGCAGATGTGACCTTTTGGAAGGGACATTAGTCGATCGCGGATTGGTCGACGTAGGTCGCGGGCGACAAATCAGGGCCCGCCATGACGTCACCGAGTGCCCCGGGCGGCGCCAACGTGAGAGTTGTACTGACCGTGGAAGCGACAGGACGCGCCTCGGTCTGCTCTCAAAGATTGGAGGCTCTGCAAGCCTTGTTCAGTGGATTGAGCTGGCCTTCGCTGCCCCTCACAGTCATTGGAGACCCTGCGCTTCTGGGGAGCCAAAGAGGAACCAAGTTCAGTGAGCAGAGAAGTGCCAAACTTGGAAAACGGTCGGCGACGACGCTAGGCGGCGCCGCTGGCTGGACGTTGAGGTCTGGAAGGTGGGCGAGCAAGCTGCTGTGACTGGGGTCATATCCACTGAGAATCTTGGAAGGACGACACAGTGCCTAGGACAAGGAGCGACGCCCTGTGGGAGAGGCGAGTGTGGGGAAAAAATAGTGATTAGCTCAGCGCCCATCGATGAACCAGGATTGGGGCAGCTGAATCTCAGGGATTGGAACGGCGACGACGCGAAGGCTTCACGACATCTGAGGACCTGTGGGACGCCCTGGATCGTCGAGGATCGACCCAAGGAAGCGTGGGAACCTCACACCATCGAGGGACAGGCGTCGTGAGCCAGGAGTGTAAGGTAGATCATTTTTCCCTCCCATTACCCCTTGTATGAGTAGGCTAGTTAGGCCACAATATTTACTCGTGTATGTGGCAGCAAGACTTTATTACCTTAATAGTAGAGTAGGCTGCAAGGCAGCTTGTGTCCAGGACTGTCAGAGAGGACAGTGTGTATGGATGGCAGGACAGTGAAGAAGAGGTGCCGACGTGGTGAAGAGGCCCTCCTGTGAGAGTGTGAGACTCCTGTCTTCCTGCCCAG
Source organism: Procambarus clarkii (assembly GCF_040958095.1). Lineage (NCBI taxonomy): Eukaryota > Metazoa > Arthropoda > Malacostraca > Decapoda > Cambaridae > Procambarus > Procambarus clarkii. The sequence continues at coordinate 25,481,035 of NC_091153.1, forward strand.
TTAAAGGAGAGTTGGAGGTCGTGGAAGAAGAGGCTGACGATCTCCAGACTCATCATCCATATTCCATATTCATGTATTACTTGTGATTGTGTGTGTGTGTTCATGTAATTTGCGTCAGTAAATCCACACATTTTATTACTGTGTTTGAGTGTGCCTCCATTTGTGATTTTCTCTATGAGCATACATTTCTGGCTACAAACGATATATGATACACCCACTGAACTGCATTGCTGGGGTGCAGATATAATAACCCAGCTGGCGACCTTGCTAAGAGGAAGATAGAGAAGACAGGCGGGAAAGGAGTTCCTGCAACCTTTTTTTTTGTCTGGCAGGCAAGACTCAGGGAGGTTATGGTTATAGGTAAGCCTGAGTCTTCCTTCACTCCCCCACGGGTCTAGGCCGGAACTGTTAGCAGCAGTTTCCCCGTGGTTGACTGAAGGGCTTCCAGGGTGAATCAGTGGCACCCCTTTGTGGTGGAAGCAAAGACCTGCGGAGGTGGGCATTGTTGGTCCTATCTTGTGTGACCAAGGAGACTCCGGTGAATCCAGGGAGTCGGAAGGGCTGAGTATTTGGGCCTTTGAGCCCCTAGCAGTTAAGTGTTAGCAGAGCCCCGGACCGCCCACCCCCACGTGACAAGAGAACTGGCGACCTTGCCAGGATTTGAACCCCAGTAGCCAAGAACTGGGAACCTCCTCAGGAAGCGTGGATCAAGCTAGAGTGTGGACCAAATTTCAAGACAAGTGTTGCCAGGGTACTAATACAGTGTGGCCAGTGAATTCAGTAGTACTGTTACTCAACCGGCTAAGGGACTGAAACGGTGAAATTAGTGCCTATTAACTTGTCTGTGCTGTCGTGTATGCTCAATGATATAGAGATGGAGGAAGACAAAGTAAAGAAATTTATTGACACAAGGGACGAGAGAATTTTGGAAGAGTGTACCAAGGCCCAGCTCCAACAAGTGGCAAACCACTTTGGGATCAGGTTGAGGACGACTAAGGTAGCGGAGCGAAGGATAGAGATCATGGCACAACTCACAGCTCGAGAGGAAGCGACGGGAGAGGAGCTGTCCCGAGGAGAGCCGTCGCAAGGTGAACCGTCCCGACTAGGGCCACCCCAAGCGCCTACCAGTGTGGAGAGAATTCACTTTGAACATGGGAGCAGTGGAAGGTCCAGCTGTAGTAAGAGGAGCCTGCAACTGGAAATAATGAAGATGCAACTGGAAGCCCAGCTGCGACGAGAGGAGAGAGAAGCGCAAATGCAGCGAGAGGAACGTGCGGCTGAGCTGCAGCGAGAGGAACGTGCAGCTGAGCTGCAGCGAGAGGAACGTGCGGCTGAGCTGCAGCGAGAGGAACGTGCGGCTGAGCTGCAGCGAGAGGAGCGAGAAGCTCGGCTGCAGCGGGAAGAAGGAGAGAGACAACTGCGACTGGAGGAGATAAGGGCAAAGAAAGAAGTCGAATTGCGTCGCGTTGAACGTGGTCTGCCCTCACTACCTGCACGGCGGGATGACCTCAAGGTAAGGGAACGTGACTTACCTACGTTCGAACCACAAGAAGCTGAGGCGTTCTTCGAACACTTTGAACGGATAGCAACTCTGAAGGAGTGGCCGGAAGATGATTGGGCTGCTCTGGTCCAGGGCAGGTTGACTGGTGAGGCCCGGGAAGCCTATAACATGCTGGACCTAGAGGAGTGTACTAGTTATGACGCGATTAAGAATGCGGTTCTCCACTCATTCCGGCTGACTCCGGAGATGTACCGGAAGCGGTTCAGAGAGTGTACAAGAGCGTCGGGAAAGACTTACGCCGAGACCGCCAGGGATATGGAACGGAAATTCCTACGATGGTTGAAGGCGGAGGAAGCGGAGTCGGTGGATGATATCAAACGACTGATAGTGATGGAGAAGTTTATGTCAGTGCTCCATCCTGAGTTGCGAGTAAGGGTGAGAGAAGCAGGTATTAAGGACCTGAAGGCTGTAGCGGATCGAGCCGACATGCTGGAGGAGGCACTACATATCAGGAGGGAGGGGCCGCCCAGACACTCGCCTTACCCCAGGTCGGGAGGGAACCTTAGGAGTTCAGGAGGAGCGAGGACGAGTGGGGACTCTCCCAAGAGTAGTGCGCCCGATGAAGTAACGTGGTTCAAGAGCTCAAGAGACGCGGGGAGGAAGCCCCAAGCTGTGAGCAGTGGACCTAACTCGGGAGCAAGTGCTGCAGTCCCGGACACGACGACAGGGAGTCCAAGGAGGACCCAGGGGACGTCTGCAAGTGGTACCGCCAGAGTGACTGGCGAGTGGCCGCCCAGGAGAGGCAGCCGATGCTACAACTGTGGCGTGAGAGGACATTATGCCCGCGAGTGTGAGGAGCACCAAAGGAATGTAGGATTAATGTTGGAAGAGGAGAGAGTGTTTGTTCACACCCCATATTATAGTGGACCCAACGTGAATGGTTGGGAAATAAAGTTGGGTGAACATCCCTTCGTTTTCGAGGCCAACGTGAAGTTTGGAAAGTCAGACCCAGTGGAGGTTGCCGTGCTTCGAGATACGGGTGCTGACATAAGTATGGTGACCAGGAGTATTCTCCCCAAGGAATTTAATGATTCACCTGTGGGAGTGGTGAGGATACGCAGTGTGGGGGAGGAATACAGGTTGCCACTTCACGAAGTACAGCTGATTGCCGACTGCGGAGTCGAGAAAGCTATAGTAGCTGTAGCCCCTAAGTTACCCCTAGAGCATGTACAGATGGTGCTGGGTAATGACCTCGGAGGAGGCAGGATACAACCCGATTGGGCCAGGAGTGCCTATGTTGCAAGCAGCGGTACAACCCTGCCAGGTGAGGTATCGGTCGTTCCAGATGGTCGTGAGGAAGCCGATTTCGCCAGGGGAAACGTCGCCAGAGACGACGACAACGAGGGCGAGAGTGCAGAGAGGTCGTCGGAGGTAGTTGAAAACCCCGACGAAGCCCTCCGACTAAGCCTGATGATGCGTGTGGAGGAGTGGCGAGGAGCAGCGGTACAAACGCCTGGGGCGGTGAAGAGGCTGCAGACCGCACTCCCTCCATACAGAAACATGAATAAAGTAAGCTCAGTGGATGAGCGAACGGCAGTGAGGGGCAGAGTGGAGGAGCCACGACGCAGTGCACCCTATGCCGGCCAGATGAATAGTGGTAGGTGCAAGATGAACCACCGTGGTGAGGTGAGCCACAGGGAGGTGGATGAGCCCAACCACGAACCGAAGAAGACGTCTGCAGGGAAGAGAATCTCATGGAGGAGTGAAGATGTTCGTCGGGAACGAAGGAGCGAGTGGTATAGGAAAGGCAATACGAAGAAAGCAGGGAATAGGTACACCCAGGGTAGGCGCCAGCCTAACCAGAGGGGCATTGGGCCATCGCAAAAGCCTAGTGTGGAAGAGAGGAAGCTGCTGGATGGAGTACAGGTTACAAGTGCCACTGTGAGGAGAAAACGCACCTACGGGAGAAGAGGAACCGAGAAGAGAGAAGATTGGCGAAGAGGAGATCATGAGAGGAAACATGGAGTACCTGTAGGACGCAGTGGAAATGCAAGACTATCTCGGAGTGCACGACGCGGTGGAGGCGCTGCATGCACTGAATATTACAGTGGTAACGAGCCGTGGGAGTACACTCGTAGCCACGGAGAGGGGATTTCTTGTAGGTGTTCAGGGAACACCCGTCACACCCGGTACTATGCGAGGTGGAGATACAATGAGGCAAGTGACTGGCAAGGTGGTACGAGCCACGTCACCAACTGGAGGAGTGACACTTCAGGAACGGAGGGAGCAAGAGTATAGATTGCCCTCTGGAGTGCTGCTCTTCCGATATGACTCTTATTTTAAGGGGAGGGGTATGTTACGGTGCCCTCTCCTATTTCTTTCGTTTGCCGGCTTAAAGAGTCATATCAGCTCTCCCTACTGATTCTCTGAGGTTCAGGGAGTCTATTGACATATGTGGCGACCAGACCGGCTGCCAGTAAAAGGAAAGAAGTTACATTATAAGTTGTAAATAAAGGAAAATTGGCGCCCTGTTATAAAATGAAACAGTATCCCCTACGGCAGATGTGACCTTTTGGAAGGGACATTAGTCGATCGCGGATTGGTCGACGTAGGTCGCGGGCGACAAATCAGGGCCCGCCATGACGTCACCGAGTGCCCCGGGCGGCGCCAACGTGAGAGTTGTACTGACCGTGGAAGCGACAGGACGCGCCTCGGTCTGCTCTCAAAGATTGGAGGCTCTGCAAGCCTTGTTCAGTGGATTGAGCTGGCCTTCGCTGCCCCTCACAGTCATTGGAGACCCTGCGCTTCTGGGGAGCCAAAGAGGAACCAAGTTCAGTGAGCAGAGAAGTGCCAAACTTGGAAAACGGTCGGCGACGACGCTAGGCGGCGCCGCTGGCTGGACGTTGAGGTCTGGAAGGTGGGCGAGCAAGCTGCTGTGACTGGGGTCATATCCACTGAGAATCTTGGAAGGACGACACAGTGCCTAGGACAAGGAGCGACGCCCTGTGGGAGAGGCGAGTGTGGGGAAAAAATAGTGATTAGCTCAGCGCCCATCGATGAACCAGGATTGGGGCAGCTGAATCTCAGGGATTGGAACGGCGACGACGCGAAGGCTTCACGACATCTGAGGACCTGTGGAACGCCCTGGATCGTCGAGGATCGACCCAAGGAAGCGTGGGAACCTCACACCATCGAGGGACAGGCGTCGTGAGCCAGGAGTGTAAGGTAGATCATTTTTCCCTCCCATTACCCCTTGTATGAGTAGGCTAGTTAGGCCACAATATTTACTCGTGTATGTGGCAGCAAGACTTTATTACCTTAATAGTAGAGTAGGCTGCAAGGCAGCTTGTGTCCAGGACTGTCAGAGAGGACAGTGTGTATGGATGGCAGGACAGTGAAGAAGAGGTGCCGACGTGGTGAAGAGGCCCTCCTGTGAGAGTGTGAGACTCCTGTCTTCCTGCCCAGTTAAAGGAGAGTTGGAGGTCGTGGAAGAAGAGGCTGACGATCTCCAGACTCATCATCCATATTCCATATTCATGTATTACTTGTGATTGTGTGTGTGTGTTCATGTAATTTGCGTCAGTAAATCCACACATTTTATTACTGTGTTTGAGTGTGCCTCCATTTGTGATTTTCTCTATGAGCATACATTTCTGGCTACAAACGATATATGATACACCCACTGAACTGCATTGCTGGGGTGCAGATATAATAACCCAGCTGGCGACCTTGCTAAGAGGAAGATAGAGAAGACAGGCGGGAAAGGAGTTCCTGCAACCTTTTTTTTTGTCTGGCAGGCAAGACTCAGGGAGGTTATGGTTATAGGTAAGCCTGAGTCTTCCTTCACTCCCCCACGGGTCTAGGCCGGAACTGTTAGCAGCAGTTTCCCCGTGGTTGACTGAAGGGCTTCCAGGGTGAATCAGTGGCACCCCTTTGTGGTGGAAGCAAAGACCTGCGGAGGTGGGCATTGTTGGTCCTATCTTGTGTGACCAAGGAGACTCCGGTGAATCCAGGGAGTCGGAAGGGCTGAGTATTTGGGCCTTTGAGCCCCTAGCAGTTAAGTGTTAGCAGAGCCCCGGACCGCCCACCCCCACGTGACAGTGGTTATCATGTCTCCCCTTATTCTTCTGTTTTCCAGGGATGTGAGGTTCAGCTCCTTTAGCCTTTCCTCGTAGCTCAATCCTCTCAGTTCCGGGACGAGCCTGGTGGCATACCGCTGAATCTTCTCTAACTTTGTCTTGTGTTTAACTAGGTATGGACTCCAGGCTGGAGCTGCATACTCCAGGATTGGTCTTACATAAGTGGTATACAGGGTTCTGAAAGATTCCTTACGCAAGTTTCTGAAGGCAGTTCTTATGTTGGCCAGTCTAGCATATGCCGCTGATGATATTCTTTTGATGTGGGCCTCTGGGGACAGGTTCGGTGTGATATCAACCCCCAGATCCTTCTCTCTATTTGACTCTTGCAGGATTTCCCCTCCCAGATGATACCTTGTGTTCAGACTCCTGCCCCCTTCGCCTAATTTCACCACCTTACACTTTCCCGAGTTGAACTTTAGCAGCCATTTTCTAGACCATTCCTCCAGTTTATCCAGGTCATCCTGTAGTCTCTGTCTATCTTCATTCGTCTTGATTCTTCTCATAAGTTTTGCATCATCAGCAAACATCGAGAGGAATGAGTCTATACCCTCTGGAAGATCGTTCACATATATTAGAAACAGGATGGGTCCAAGTACTGAGCCCTGTGGGACTCCGCTGGTGACATCTCGCCACTCTGATGTCTCCCTTCTCACCGTTACTCGCTGTTCCCAGTTGCTTAAGTACTCCCTTATCCACTGGAGCACCTTCCCTTTTACTCCTGCCTGTTGCTCCAACTTTTTTAACAGCCTTTTATGGGGTACTGTGTCAAAGGCTTTTTGGCAATCCAGGAAAATGCAGTCGGCCCACCCTTCTCTTTCCTGCCTAATTTTCGTTGCCTGGTCATAAAATTCTATTAAACCTGTGAGGCACGATTTACCATCTCTGAACCCATGTTGGTGGTGTGTTACACAGTTATTTCCCTCCAGATGCTCTACGAGCCTTTTCCTCACGATCTTCTCCAGCACCTTGCATGGTATACAAGTTATGGAAACTGGCCTGTAATTCAGTGCCTCTTGCCTGTCACCCTTTTTGCATATTGGGACCACGTTAGCTGTCTTCCAACTTTCTGGTAAGTCTCCTGTTTCCAGTGACCTGTTATACACCATAGAGAGTGGCACACTTAGTGCTTCTGCACCTTCCTTTAGTATCCATGGTGAGATTCTATCAGGCCCAACAGCCTTTGTCACATCCAGCTCCAGCAGACACCTTTTGACCTCATCACTGGTGAGGTCAAATTCCTCCAAGGTTTCCAAGGTTGCCGCCTCCTCATTTAGTGCAGGGGCTTCTCCTTGTTCTATTGTGAAGACCTCCTGGAATCTCTTGTTGAGTTCTTCACACACCTCCTTGTCATTCTCTGTGTATCTGTTCTCCCTTTCCGCATCTTCATCACTTGTTCCTTCACTGCTGTTTTCCTCCTGATGTGGCTGTGGAGCAGCTTTGGTTGGGTCTTGGCTTTACTCGCGATGTCATTTTCAAACTGTCTCTCTGCTTCCCTCCTCACTCTGATGTACTCATTTCTGGCCCTCTGGTATCTCTCCCTGCTCTCTGGTGTTCTGTTATTTCTGTAGTTTCTCCGTGTTCTTTTACTCAGTTGTTTCGCTACCTTACATACGTGGTTGAACCATGGGGTTTTCTGTTGTTTTTCGTTTTTCTCCTTTTGGACGTGGATAAACCTGTCTGCAGCTTCCTGGCACTTTTGGGTGACAAAATTCATCATGACCTGCACATTCTTGTCTCTAAGTTCTGTTTCGCATGGTATTCCCCTGAGTAAGTTCCTCATCTCGTCATATTTTCCTCTTCGGTAATTCAGTCTTTTCCCCTCCACTCCCATCCTTGGATAGGTTATCCCTACCTCCACCAAGTACTCAAAGGTCAGTACACTGTGGTCACTCATTCCTATGGGGGCTTCACCTTTGGCTTTCCTTATTTCTGACTCATTCAGGGTGAATATCAAGTCGAGTCTAGCTGGTTCATCATTGCCTCTCACTCTTGTGGGTTCCTTGAAATGCTGGCTCAGAAAATTCCTTGTTGCCACTTCCAAGAGTTTAGCTCGCCACGTATCTGCACCACCATGTGGGTCCCCATTCTCCCAGTCTATCTTTCCATGGTTGAAATCACCCATGATTAAGAGTCTTGAGCCATTCCTGCAGGCAACTGAAGCTGCTCTCCCTATTATATTAATGGTTGCCATGTTTTTCCTATCAAACTCCTGTCTAGGTCTTCTGTCATTTAGGGGAGGGTTGTAAATGACTGCCACTATTATCTTAGGTCCACCCATTATTATAGTTCCTGTTATGTAATCTCTGAATCCGTCACAGCCCGGAATTTCCATCTCATCAAAACTCCAGTCCTTCCTTATCAGCAGGGCCACTCCTCCACCTCCTCTCCCTTCCCTCTCTTTCCTTACTATATAGTAGTCCTTTGGAAACACAGCATCTGTTATGAATCCTGACAATTTTGTTTCCGTTAGTCCTATTACATCAGGGTTTTCTTCTTGCACCGTTACTGCCAGTTCACTTGCTTTATTGGTAATCCCATCAATGTTTGAGTACATTACCTTGAAGGTCACTTTCTTATATCCAATTTCACCCACACTCCCTTCAAGTGTAGGAGGTTGTTCTATGGTCATTGCTACTTGGGTAGGCTCATCCTCCTGTGAGGTAGTTGCCAGGGGTTCAGGGGAAGGTGGAGTGGGGGGGTGGAGGGCTTAGGTCTTCCTCAGGCCTGCTTGGGGAAGGAAGAAGACCAGGGGCTGGGAAAGCAGGGGCTACTTGGGGTAAGGGGAGGGGGAGGATTTGGGTTTCATGATGGGCATTATGCAGGGGCAAGGAAGGGTTTGTGCTGGGGGGTAGAGAGGGCCCTATTGGGTGGTGGGCTGGCGTGTTGTATTCCCCCCTGGGCATCATGTGGTGTTATTTCTGTGTGCAAGTTATGTCCCAGAGGTCATAACAGTCATGTCACGAGTGATCGCTGTTATTCTCACGATCAGGAGTGTTGTATTAAGATTTCTCTGTTAAGTACCATGTGGGAAATTTTCACTCCTGTAAGGTTATCACTTCCTTCAGATGAATGTTCATGGTGTCACTGGAAATTAAAGCGTATACATGGTCTCTTGGGGTCACTAGAGGTGAAGGTCTATATAATACTTGGTGAGTCTTGACTAATTAGGCAGAGTCACGGCCTCAGAGTGGGGTCTGCCGCCGGTGACCGGACGGTCGTCAGATCGAGCCCTGTCGTATACATCCTCTTTCTTTTTCTGTTTTCAAAATATTAATATATTTTCCTAGCACAGGAAGTCATTTATCAAATGGACTGAAGGATCTGGAACACGATGGCAAATTAGAATTTGGGCTCATAATATCTTATATGGGAAAACATTATTCCTCTATTATTAACAAACAAAAAATGGGTAGCAATAACTAATAATTTTCTATAGAAAGATAATTACAGATGATTATTTATGCGAGTTATTATGGAAGGCTGTTATTGTTGGTGTTATGATAAGCAATTTTTACAGGCAGTTACAGGAAAATATTGCAAAACGCGATAACAGCAAGAATTCTACAAGATATTTTGTCAGATAATTCCGGCTGTTTATTACGTGTTCTAAAACTCTTCCAGAACAGATGTAATGGAACACAAACTCACTACACCAGGCATAAATATTTCTTTGATATTCCCAGAGTCAAACTTAATCTGTGTAAACACTCTTTGCAAATAATGGGACCTACTTTGTGGAACTCACTCCCTAATGAATTGAAAATTTGTCCAACTTTTGCCTTATTCAAAAATAAAACAAAAAATGTACCTAATTTCATCTTCATAGTTTTGTACCTAGTGCTTTATCTCACACTGTATCTATTGCTACCCAATCCCTCAATATTTGTACCAAAGCAATGTTACTTTACCATTGCCATCTTAGATATCATCTGATATCATGATTGTTGTATTGAGTGCATTTTCTACTGATATTATTCCTTGAAATGATCCTCATTTTGTGCTTCTGTGAACCAATGTATAGCTTTGAAATGTTATCTTAATGTACCTAGTAATCCTTGTACATTATTGTGTATTGCTATTATTTTGTATTTTTCTGATCTGCTTTTGTGTCAATTTCTTGCAATGTACCTGTAATTATTTTTTTTCACTTTCACTGTAATTATTCTACTTAAAATTATCTGTACCTGTAAAGTAAAGCTGTAAAGTACCTGTACAATTTTTTTTTCAATTTATTGTGAATTATTTAAAAATTATCTGTTAGTTTAAGGACTTACCCAAATTCCTATGCGTGCTAGTGGCCTTACACGAATGTAAAATCAACTTAATTTCTATGTTATCTCTTAAACCCCAATGTACCCTCTTGTATATAAATAAATAAATACATAAATAAATTTCTGTTTTCTCTTGATGGATGCAACAACTGGAGGATGGTAGACCATCCTAACTGGGTATGAACTTTTTCCCAAACTCTGTCTGCCGTTCCGTGCACCCTTGCTCGCAAACAAGGAGTAATTAAAACGTGACAGGAAGTCCATTCCCATGAGGATGTCCACAGGAAAATCAAGATTTCCAACTACTGTACAAGTGTGAGGGTGAGATTCGTCATTAATCTTAAAGTTAACGGTACTATGACCCAAGATGTTAATGTTTTCTCCATTTACCGCTGTTAATTGTTTCCCACTACGCTTAAGGCGTGCCTCTTTCAGTTTGCTGAAGGCTGAGTTTTTAATCTGCGTAGCTTGACTTCCGGTGTCTACAAACGCAGTCAACCTTAACCCATCAACCTTCACCTCAAATGTGGGTCTGCCATCATTATTACTGACTCGTCCTGAGTCCAACCTGATCCGTACCTCTGTACACGAATCTCTAAAATGGCCTCGACCATTACAAGTTTGTTTAAAACCATGTGGTACAATTTAACTCCCTATGATCTGAGACCTATAATTTCTAAAACAAGCTTAGCTTGTTATAACACGTTCTTTTGGCGGCTCTGCAAGACATTGGATCACCCCCAAGGTGGACCTCCTTCCTTGAAACTGGTCACTTCCTTCTTATGTTCCGTCGATCCATTCCCCAATCACAAGACTCTTATAGTGGATGCCTTTCTGCTAGATAGGTAAAATTGGAAGTTCTTTTAGCTCTTCCCTCCGGTTAAGCTGTTCCCCCAGGTGTTGTCCAGACTGGAGGTGCATTTGGCTGAATTACCGAGGTCACTTAACACTTTAGTGGCCTCGATGAGGACAGGAAGCCAGCAGCTTGTCAAAGGTATCCCCCATTTGCCCAGATTTTTATCAGCTGGATTTGAAAATTTTAAAATTTCAAATTTCAAAAGTTATCTCATGCTAGCATCAGAGAGCCACTGAGGCCCAATCAGAAAGAGGTATTTCATTACATTTTCTGTGTTTTGTATACAATATTAGCGTAATTTTTAGTTGTAGCATAAGGGCCTGGAATACCTTGGATCCCTGATTTTAGTTCTGAATTATACTTAGAAAGTCTAAATAATACGGTTTCGTTGGTATTACTTGCCCTATTTTTTATGATTTTATCTAATGAGTTAAATTTCATTTGCAAACGTATCTAAAAAATAATGGAAATTGCAGTTCACAACTCAGAATCTATCTTGAGTTACGTATTGAACTGAAATATATTATACAGCTTATCAGTGGATAATTGAAGCATGTCATATCAGCTTGTGGCAGGAGTGTTAATTATTATACATTATTGTAGGAATATTTATCATTACCAATATTTATCAAACAGACTTGATTGTGACCAGGAGAAAAAAATATATAAAACAACAATCCATCTGGTGGCCCCTATGAACATATGACATATGGGTAAACAAATAATTAGAACAGTATTGGAAATACACAGTATTTATTTTTTTTTTAAATCGAATTGCAGGTTCCATCCGGAGTTCATCCGGATGGAAACAACAGTTCCAAACTGGCCAAAGTACCGGCGAAGCAAAGCCTCCGTGAATTCAAACGGCACACCATGCAGGGCCACATACGTTACCGAGCAGCACCGGTCAGAGATAGTGACGGCTCCACCGTCCCCAGGGAGAGGAAAAGAGCGCCCATCGTAACGGGTCATGAAGTCCTTATAGACAGCAGCCGAGGCAAGCTTCACAAGTGCCCGATGGGTGGTCAGCAGTTGGAGGCCGTACACATCGGCAACACGACTACGCAGCGTATCCAACAGGACAATCTCAAGGGCTAGGTAAGTCGCACGTCCAGAAAATTCCAGACCCACGGTCTCAGAGCGGCGAATAGGGGGGAGGGGGGATCCCCATGGCACCGACGCATCAACAACGCCCTCCCACACGGATCGCCTAGCAACGACTGGGGAGTGCTTGGCGAACACGTCTAGACCCCCCTGGCGGTCAGGCCAGCAATCATTTGTATAACAAAGTTGCGTCGACGTGGACAGGAAACTAGTGCCGAGATGGTGGCTGCTTGGTAATCCTCGTTTACCTGCATGAATTTACCAGTCCTGTCCCAAGCATCGGCTCCTGGAGACAGACACAAAGGGGCGAAAACCACGAAATCAGAAGTTGGAGTTCGAGGAAATTGGCGTAATAACCTCGAACGTTCCATTGAAGAATAGACATCGACGAGAAGAGAAAGGACAACAACAGAGAACAAGGAAGAAACAAAGGCGAAAGAGCAATATAGCACGTTAAAGAGTATCAGGGGTCGGGATCAGGGTCAGCAAAGTCAGGGTTAGGGGGCATAGGTAAACTGAGCAACGACGGAGGGAAGGAAGCGGGAGAACAGACCAGAGGGGGGCGGGCGGGGTTCGGAGGAGGAGGCAATGGAGAGGAGCAGTCAAGGACAGCAGCAGGAAGAGGGGGAGTAGAAAGAGGGGAGCGCACCTCAGCAAGGGCAGCAACCGAGAGGGAAGTGGGGGCCAAAGAAACCTCCATATCAGGAACAAGGGGCTCAACCACCGAAATGGGAGGGGAAGGAGCGATAGAGGCAGAAGTAGGGGCCGAGGAAGAGAGCGAAACCTTCTTACCCGGCGGGTAGGAGGAAGGAGAGGAGCCAGGCTTACGCTTCTGACGTAAAGAGACAGGCGTCCGAGCAACTACGTACTGGGCAACGGATTCTAGCGTCTCAACAGGAGAAGCCGATTGAGAATACACGCGACGGCCGTTTGGAGAGCGATGGACATCAGCCCGCACCGACAGGCGGCGGGGAGAGTCAAGAGACGGAGGGGAAGGATGGGAAGGAGGAACGGAGGGAGACGAGGAAGAAGACACAGGAGACGAGACAGACCGGGTAAAAAGGAGGGGAACCCCAGACAGAGGGCCAGGAGGGGGACCCTTCGGGACAGAACCCAAAGGAACAGAGGAGGGGGCAGTGGGCGTATCAGGGTCCAATGCCCGGAAACGGTTGTGAGTCTGAGGAAGGTGGGAAGAATGAGGAGAGGAAGAGCGCAACACGCGAGCATAAGAGATATTAGCATAAAGCGGGAGCCGGCGAAACAAAGCTAGATAGGTATCAGAACGGGAAGGAATCGAGCGAGGGCGACCGTGACGAAGACGGCGGTGAGAACCCCCAGAGAGAGAGGGGGGTTAAAAGGCGCTAGAGATGGAGCCGCGGCAGGGGACGAGGTAGTCACCACTGGGGGCTTGGGGCTCGACCCAACCACAGAGGAGGGAGGGGAGCCGAGGGGAGGAGTCTGAGAGGCCAAAGGAGCCCACCCTACGAGCCTGAGAAGGTAAAGGGGAAACAGCAGAACCAGTAAATATCATTGCTACGAAAAATCAACATTCATTCACGAATGTGCCCCCACACCCACCATGGAGCCACAATTAGAGGCAGAACACCCAACAAGAAGCTATCGGCGATCATGCCGGGGCCTCATAGGGGTGCGTCGTGAGTATACGCCCCACAAACGCCACCTTAAGAACAGACAGTCCGTCGAGATCGGGTTCAGTGACGAAAGAGGGATTGACAATAAAATGTTCCCCTCGCTCTCGACGTTGGGTACTACAGTTCTACGGGTGCAAGAGTATGCCTCCTCAAGCACCCGGGCGTCAAAAAAGAAGAAGTCCAAAGGAATAACCAAAACAAGCAAAAGGTCGGCAGGAAACGGCAAGCAGATAGGAGAACAGGGGGAGAAAAACGAAACAGAAGGAAAAGAAAGAGGTGCTCAGCACAATTGGAGAGGACAGAAGCAGGAGCACAAGGCTAGAAAAGGACAGAGGACTGCCGCAAGGAGCATCACACTCCGGCAGCCGCCCACTAAGCCCCCCTCACGGCGTCAACGGGCTGAACAGGGACGGGGGTAGCATCATCAAACAGCCTAGTCAGAGACCGGGGGTGCGAGAACTTTGAGCCCAGCAGTATAAATCACATTTTTAATTAAAGAAGGAAGGTGGGATAAAATTCTAGGGCTTGAAGTAGCAATTTAGTGTTGAAACTCAAAGTTTAAATCAAGAATCAGTGCGAGATATTAGAAAGCGAGCTCTTAGATCAGAGCTTTCACTACCTTGTGCTACCCAATCCCCCAATATATGTACCTAAGCCATACACCGTCACAATTGTAATCATTGCTATCACCTTATGGTTGTTATGTTGAACGCACATTTCGCTACATTATACCTTGAATTAATCTTCAAATTATGCTACAATGTACCTTTTGATAACCCTCAAATTTTACTTTAATGTACCCGTTTACATCTTTTTTCAATTTTGCTTTAAATTACCTACTAAAAATTATCTGTTAGATCAAGGCCCTGCCGAAATGCTAGGTGTGTTAGTGGCTTTACAAGAATGTTAAAGCATCAATGTTATGTTCCTTCAAACACAATGTACCTTTTTTATAATATATAATATATATCTATATAAGTAAAAATGTAAATGTTCATTTGCTCAAAATCGCTAATCTCCTTAAGTTCTTCACTGATTGCTTTGAAATTTTCACACAATATTCCATTCGCATCAGAGCAAGTTTTTATATACATATTATATTGATGTCACGTCTGTGACGGAAAAAAACATGTTTTTTTTTTTAAATTGTGTTTTTCATGTGAGAGAAATCTTCGAAACCTCTTTACCGATTGCTTTGAAATTTTGACCCAACGTTGCATTTGAATAGGCATATGTTTTTATATACTTACTATATATGCCTCACCTGTGACGGAAAAAATACGTTTTTTTTTTATATAAACAGAACCATCTGTTGGACGTAAGAGCAACACACGTTGTTATCTCCCAAAGTTCTTCACTGATTGCTTTGAAATTCTAACACAACGTTCCATTCGAATATGCACGTGTTTCTATATGCCTATTATATAGATGCTACACCTCTGAGAGGTAAAAACATAATTTAAAGAAAAAACAATGCCATCTGTTGAACGTAATAGCAAGACACACACGTTATACAAAATATGTTATGATTTCCACTTCAATGTTTCTGATTGCATTAATAAATGGAATTTTCATTGATTTCGATTTATTTTAGTTTTGATTTAATTATTTTGTGTGACATTGTGTTGGAATTGAGCCGTGTTGTTTACTACACCATTCATTTTGTGAGTATATATATAGATGCCACATTTGTGAATGGTAAAAACATTCATTTTTTTTAAGAAACAGAACCATCTGTTGCACGTACGAGCCATACACACTATAATAAACATGTTACGATTCCATTTCAATATTTCCGATTGCACTGACAAATTAAATTTTCAGATATTTCGATTTATTTTCATTTTGATTTAATTATTTTGTGTGATATTGCATTGGAGTTTAGCTGTATTGTTTACCATACCGTTCATTTCATGAGTATAGGTATAGATGCCTCACCTGTGACAGTAAAAACATGCAATTTTGAAAAACAGCGCCATCTGTTGCACGAAAGAACAACTTTCGCTTTACTAAATATGTTACGATTATATTTCAATGTTTCCAATTTCATTGATAAATTGAATTTTCATAGAATTTGAATTATTTTCATTTTGATTTCATGTTTTTGTAACACTTCGTTGGAATTGAGCTTTGTTGTTTACCATACCGTTCATTTCATGAGTATAGTTTATTTTTTTTATTTCTTCATTCTTTTTCATTTCGTTTTTTAATTGTTTTTCTTATATTTCAGTGATGGGAACATCAGATCATTTGATGTTCACTATTATCTGATGGGAACATCAGATTATTTGGGAATGCATCAGACGGAGGAGTGGGGAATGGTAGGGAGGACGAGGGGCCAGGAGTGGGGGATGGTACTGAAAACGACAGGACAAAGGAGGGGGTAATGGTGGGGAGGACGAGAGGACAGGGGAATTGGGGATGGTGGAGACGAGGGGACAGGGGAATGGAGAATGATGGGAAAGACAAGGAGACAGGAGAGTGGGGGATGGTGCAGAGGACGAGGGAACAGGAGAATGATACGCGTGGGGCGAATTTATTGGGCAACACCACTCATCCTGTGAGTGGACATACCACCATAGCAGCATGTACAATACCCCCCAATAGGAAGGAAACCCGTTGGGTTGTTCATCGTGTCACTTTTACCCAGACACAGCTGGGACTTTGTTAACTACCTCAAATGAACAGCTTCTTAAAACAATAATATGAACATTGTCACCCAATTAAAATCTTACGATATCTTACGTGGTGCAAAATGGGGGGGGGAATCTCTTTTGAGTATCTACATTTGACAAATTGTGGTTTCCAAACTCAAACAATGCGGGGTCTATTATTCTACACATTTCTAATGACTTAGATTTTCACACTCGGATAGTAGTCAAGGCGGTGTCCATCATTCAGATTCTGCAACGCCTCTGCTCAACTGTTTTCATTCCGAATCTCCATGGATATTTATATCCAAGACTGATTCTTGCTATTACCGATTCTCTCCCGCGGCCACCTCCTCTTCGTCATAATAATTGAGATTGCCAGGTGCAACCACATTGTACCATCGTACAGATTCACCTATTTGTTGCTCTATCCTCCTTTCCTCATTTACCTTGTCATGATGATATCCCCCGATAATACCTCTTAACTTGTAGAAGAGTCTTGGGAGTGAAAAACTCAATATAGTCTCTTTCAGTATCTTCAGCAGCCAGCACATCTGCTCGTTTAATTCCACAGACCAACGTGGGAGGGGGATACACAGAAATTTAATGACTCTTCCCCGATTGGTTAGTATTCTCATCTATTTCAGCGACTGTCTCAAGATTTTCTGCCAGATTTTTTACCAAGGCTTTGAAGTGATGCTTGTGAATCAGTGCACCATTAGCGTTTCGTACAAGGAACCTTAACGCCATAACAATGGCAGGTGTGCTTGCATTTAAGAGGCAGTTCTCAATACGAGCCTTTTCTTCATTTTTGCGTTGAAAGGCATTATTTCTAATTACAGTATGCTGCATCAACTCTGCCATTGACAGGATTAGATGACCCATCAATGTACATTTGATACAATTCCTTTCTGGCTTAATTTATAGTGCATAATCTTATTCTGTCGTTGAAGATGTTCAGTACAGAGTGTCCTGTTTCCTTCTCTTGTCTGGATGTAGTTAGCCGGACCTGAGGACTAGAGCAAATTAACATTAGGAATGTCAGGTTTAAAATAGTTAATATTATACTTTTTGTTAACGTTACGTAAATGCAGTTAAGCCTTCATTAGATACTAGCAACCTTCACTACTGCCCACAGGATAAATATAGGGGACACTACTAGTTACACTATGTTCATGGGGTCCACTACCGCCCATATGATTAGTGGGGTCTACTACCACAATATAAATAGGAACAGACAGGCCTGGAGACAACTATACAAAAGCTTGCAAGTTCATTAACAATGCTGGAACATTGTAACAAAAGAAACTATAGTAGCTAATATTAATGTGCAAATATTTGAGAGAATTAATGATTAATAATTATCAATGACATAAATTTGTGAAGCTGAATGACAAATTAAGTGCAATGTTTATACAATTTTGTAAAATGGATTGTCTAGTAGTAACAAATTCGTAAATCTTAAATATTTAAAGCTAAGAATCGATGTGTTGGGTAAGTGAGAGGAACAGGTAACCTTAGACCTTCTGTGGTCAACGTGAGGGGGGGGGGGGGATGAAACCCTTCCCAAACCTAAATCATTTGCTCATAATTTAGCTGAATTTGGAACACTCCTCAGTCCGGCAAGGTCTCTTTACCATCCTCTGTATTCCACAAGGCCGAATTACTGATCATTCCCAGGATGCACGAACTGTATTGGAGTGGCTCTCTAGCTGCCGTAGAGTATGGATGTGTTGCCTGTCCTCTCTGGCAGTTGGTGGGTGTTTACCTGTTTGGCCGGCTGGGGGCGTGTGCGTCTCTGCCCGCCTGGTCAGTGCTGACGAGGAGTTCAAGATGGGGGTCCCACTTCCCCCTGTAGTGCGGGCTCAGTCTATGGGCCTCGAGTTTTCTGTACGAGCCAGGTACACGGAAGTGGCGCTTGTGTTGTGTGAAATGCTTCGTGTCCCTGTAGTGGACGTTTATGGCATCCAGTTGGTGACAGCACATTGGGCAATTATCAAGTTTACAGAGGAGCTGGCGTATCGGGACTTTCTCCATCGCTACGAGGGGCGGGCCTTACCCCTGCCAGATGGTGTTGGCACTGTGACCCTCTCCGATCGTAGTGGTGCCCTCACTTATGTCAATGTTCATGGAGCACCCTTGGAGTTTCCGGAGGGACTGCTGCGGTGTTACTTCGGCCAGTTTGACCCAGTTGTTAGTGTGGGGTTGCACATGCTCTCCTTAGGGACACTCAAGGGTGTGCGGAAGAACATTCGCACCCTGGGAATGCAGCTACGATTGGACATTCCGTCCTCCGTGAGACTCCTGGGATATCATGTACGGATGTTTTACGCCCGCGAGCTTTGGACTTGTGGCCTTTTGGGCCATCAGGCTGCTGGGTGTTTTGCTCCTGCCGTTGTGCCTGTGAACCTCTTCAGTGAGGTGGATTTGCCCCTGCTTCCTGTGAAGGAGGCTTCTGTGGGTGTGGATGTGAACGTCTCTTTGTCCGATGCTATGCCCCCTGTGTTGACTGGTGCACTTCTTGTTGTCGCCTCTCCTCCTGAGGTTGTGTCGCCGTCAGGTGCTCGTCCTGCTCAGGTTGGTGTCCCTAGAATTCCTGTAGATCTTACGACTGCCTTCTGCACGGCTCCCCCATCTTCGAGTTCTTCACCTGCTGCGTCTGTCCCCATGCCCTCGCCGTTTGTCCTGGCTGTGCTGGGTGCTAGGGTGGGTATTGCGCCTCCTCTTGTGCCCGGCCTGGTACCCCCATGTGGTTGAGAATGCTGCCGTTCTACGACGAGCGTCGGTTCGCCCGGCTTGTATTGCACGTGTCTCTGAGTCAGCCTCCGGATCTGGTGATGTGCGGCCGGAGCCAAAGCATTCCCGCGTTCCTCTTCTGCCTGGGCTGATGTTGGCGAATTAGACGATTGTGGATCTTCCGGCGACGACGGGGTAGCTTCAGTTGCGTCGCATTATACGGTGGTAGCGGAGGAGCATGTGCCTGCGGTTGCCGGTGCCGGTGTTTCGGCCTCTTCTCCTAGTGTGGCACCTGTGGCTCATGCTTCGGGTGCGTCGCCCACGTCGGATGATTCCAGTTCTTTGTGAGGGTGGTTTCCCCTGGTGAGGTTCATGGTGTACGTAGTGACCTGGTGGTGGCATTGAAAAAGGTTGCCTGCTCTGAGGGTTCTGTGCTCCTTTGATCATTCCCTGTTTCCTCGGTTGCGGCTTTGACACTTCTTCCGTCTTCGGCCGTCTCTTCTGTTTCTCCTGCGGTATCGGTGGAGATGTTACCGTCTCGGCAGTCATCGCCTTCTCCTGTGCATTCAGCGGCAGGTCCGTCTCGGCGGCCTACGTACGCTTCTTCGGTGTCTTCTGCTTCCTCGGGAAGGGTGGTTCTCCCTACCCTGCCTCATTATGTGACTTGCTTAGGGAGTGGCCGTTTCTGCCTGACTTTGTGATTCCTGAGCTTATGCAGGCCCCGCGGTGGCAAGGGGACCGTTCTCCTACCGACATGGAGTATTTGGTTTGGGAGGTCTATAAGAACAAGTTTCCTCGGAATGAGTTCCCTGAGGAATATGTTCCTGTCACTGAGAAATGTATTGCTTGCCCGTGAGTTCTTTGTTTGCAGTGTGTTGTGGTTTGTTTCCGTTTGTGTGCATGGTTGTGGAGTGTGCGTGTATGTGTGAGTTGGGCGGATGTGTTTTCCCAGTTCCTGCGTGCTCCGGTTTGTGGTTGTGGGTTTATTAGTGTAGATTGTGTGTGTATGTCCGGTTTCTGTGCGTTCCGGTGTTTGTTTGAGTGTGTGTGTCTAGTTGTGGATGTCCTGTTATTCTGTTTTTATGTTTGTGTTTTTTTTATTGTTCTGGTTGTGCACTAGTTTGTGTGGTGTTGCGTGCCTTTTGGGCTGATAGCGTGGCTGGGCCTGTTTTTGTTCTCCTTATCATGTATTGCGGTTGTAGTTTCCATTTTGTTTCTGTGTTATGTATTTGTATTCCCTTTCTTGTTTTTATTATCATTCTGTATTGGTGCCTCTTCGTGTGTGCTTTGCGGGGCCAGTAGGCTCGTTTTGTATAATTATGTTCCGGGGAATTGGGTTGTTGGGTGAGGGTTTGGGTCTATGTATTGCAATCTTGTCATTTATGTACTATTTTCCTGTGTTTGTAATTGTTGTGTTTGTTAATATTGTTGTGTTTGTTTTTATTGTTGTGGGCCCTTCAGGCCGGTGTTTTGTACTTAGATCTTTATTATTTTGAAATTCTGCGTGCTTGTACTTTTGTAATTTTGTGTTCTACTTGTTTTGTTCTAGTTTGTTTTCTGTTTTGCTTTTATTGTACTTATCCGCATCTAAAAATAATAAAAAAAAACTGTATAATATATTGATTGCTTTAGTAATTATTAATATTTTTTTCATATATTTAAAACATGAATTATACTATTCAACTAATGCTATTCTAAGGCAATTTTACGATTAATATCTAACAAATACATATATAAATAATATAAACATTTAATTTCATGGTTTATAGAAACTTACTATTTACCCATTACTAGAATTAAATCTCTAACCTGCTGAATTTAGAGAGTCATTTTATTAAACATGTTTAAATTTAGTTTTGAATGTGTAGTTTTAATATTTTAACAACTAGTAACCCCACTGCACACTTACAGTTTATAAACATTTAACCGAATTTTAAAGTTTGAAGGCCAGACGTAACGGGATAACCACTCGCGCTATACGCATGGGGTAAGAGGAGCGTCACAAGCCAGTTTGGGTCCACTATATTGCCACATGTACCATTATGCGCTCTTAACTTCAGGTTTGTCAAGGCAAATATGAAATAATGATAGTTTCCCCCATAACTGGGGAGGGAGCCGCCACATAGGAAGGGGAGGGGAGCGGGCCGCAACAAGGGGCAGTGGTTGGGAGGGGAGGGGGAAATCCTCTACATACAGGTAAACTTCAAGAGACGAATCTGGAACTGGATACCTAAAGTGCAATCAAGGTATCTAAAAGATACCTAGGACTGGATACCAAAAGTAAGGTAAAACCACACTGATGTGTTTTTTGTTATAGATTCAGCTACTCGGAAAAAGTTCCAAGTAGCACGGGCTATGGTGAGCCCGTAGCTTACCTGGCACAGGAGCGGGGCAAGTAGCACGGAATATGGAGAGCCCATAGTAGACTTACCTGGCACAGGAGCAGTGTTAAGTGTTTGCTGTCTTTTTTTTTTTTTTTTTTTTTTTACATGCAAGCATGCTTATAAGTACAATAAAAGGAAACAGTTACATCATAAAACAGAACAAAAAGACAAAGCACAAACGGGCAAAAGTAAGGAACAAAAGTACTAAACACAATAACGCCGGCCGGAAGGCCCGATCACAAAAAACAATAATTACAAACAGAATACAATAATTAAGTGAAACACAGCAGAAGACAAAACAGAAATAACACACCAAAACCTGAAACATACAGAACAAGGCTACCTGCACCGCAAACACACACGGAGAGGCACCAACATAAAAACAAAAAAGTAAATAATAAATAACTAACAATACAACAACATAATTATACAATAAACAAAAGGAAAAGCTCAACGGCAAAACTCGACAAAAAGCATAAACCCAGACCAGGTCACGCCAACAGCCTGAAGGGCACTCAACACCACACAAACAAGCGCACAAACAGCATCATAAAACTATAGAACCACAAAGCATAACATAAGAACATGACACCCACAACCAGACACACACAAACCAAACCCCGGACCGCACTGGAACCGGACACATACACACAAGCCACACAAAAAACCCAGAACCACAAACCGGAGCACGCAGGAACCGGGAAACAAACTCGCCCCACCCACTCACACACACTCGACCCGCACCCCACACCCATGCACACTAATGGAAACAACCCACAACACACAAAGGAATCACGAGTGAGGAACACATTCCTCAGAGACAAGACCATACGTCTCCGCAGCCCAGGGATACCGTCGCTTGTAGGCCTCCCAAATCAAATATTCCCTGTCGGTAGGGGGACAATCCCCCTGCCGCCGCGGGCCCTTCATAAACTCGGGAACCACCAGATCAGGTGGAAACGGCCACTCCTTAAGCTCACTGACGCAAGTCGCATAACGAGGCTGGGGAGCGCAAGCCACGTTCTTCGAGGTAGCAGACGACACTGCTGAAGCGTACGAGGGCTGCCGAGACGGCCGCGTCTCCGTACGCACAGGAGCAGGGGACAATCGACGAGATGGCAACTCCACCGAGACCGCAGGAGACACTAAAGAGACGGCCGGAGACGGAACAGGCGTCGAGACCGCAGCCGATGAAACGGGGACCGAGGAAGGGGTTACAGAACCCCCAGAACGAGCAGTCTTTTTCAACACCATCACCAGGCCACCCCGCTCACCACGAACCTCGGCAGGGGGAACCCCCCCCCCATGAAGAACCGGGGCCATCCGATGCAGGAATCTCAGACACCATATCTGCTGTGGAGGCCGAAAGACTGGCACGGGCATCCTCAGGCAAATGCACCTCCGCCGTCACCGTAGTACGCAACATAACCGGAGCCACCCCTCCGTCGCCGGCAGATTAACAAGCGACGAAGTCGCCAACATCTGTCCATGCTGAAGACGAATGCCGAGAACGCTTAGGCTTGGGCCGCATATCATCCGACCCGGAGGTAGACTCCGAGACACGCGCAACACAAGCAGGGCGAACCGATGCACGTCGCAGAACGGCAGCATCCTCAACCACATGGGGCACCAGGCCAGGCACAGGAGGAAGCGCCGGATCCACCCCAACACCCAGCACAGCCGGAACAGACGGCGAGGGTGCAGGGACAGGGTCAGACGCAGCAGAGGACGAACTGGAAGACGGTGGAATCGAGCAGCAGGCAGTCTGAAGAACCCCAGGGACATAAGTCGGAGCAGGACGATCACCCTGCGACGCCACCACCTCTTTAGGAGAGGTGACAACAACAGGGGGCGCACCAGGCGGCGCAACAGGCGACACAGGGGGCACATCCGGGGCTGAAGAGACGGCCACATCCACTGAATCCTCCTCCAGAGGAAGCGGCGGAAAATCCACCTCACTGAAGAGGTTCACGGGCGCAACAGCAGGCGCAGAACAGTCAGCAGCCTGATGGCCCAAGAGGCCACAACGATAACACGTCCGAGGTTGGCGGGCGTAAAATACGCGAACGTTGTAGCCCATAAGCCGCACAGAGGACGGAATATGGTCCCGGAGCCACATGCCCAGGGTGCGAATGTTGGTCCTCACACCCTTAAGTGGACTGGAAGACACCGCGTTCACCCGCACACTAATCACTGCGCCATACCGGCCGAAGTACCGCCGTAGCAGACTCTCTGGAAACTCCAACTGAGCCCCATGCACACTGACGTACGTGAGGGCACCACTCCGATCAGATAGTGACACAGTGCCCGCACCATCCGGCAGGGGAAATGTCCGCCCCTCGTAACGACGGAGAAATTCGCGATATGCCAATTCCTCGGTAAACTTCAATATCGCTCGACAAGCCGTCACCAGCTCGACACCATAAATGTCGATCACAGGGACATGAAGCACCTCACACACCAGCGCTATCTCTGGGTACCCAGCCCGGCCGGAAAATTCGAGGCCCACAGACTGAGCCCGAAGTACAGGGGAGAGGGGGACCCCCATCGTTAACTCCACGTCAGCACAGGCAGGCAGAAACACACCCGCCCTCAACCGGCCAAATTGGTAAACACCACCAACAGCCGGAGCGCCGATTCACCACATCCTTCCCCTACCGAAGCTAGGGCTAGACCCAATTCCTCTCTCATCGTCCCTTTTATAACCAGCAGCCAACTAAACCCGGCCGCTGATTGGCTGACATTCTCCCTAAGATTCACCTTATTGGGTCTTATGTGGGTCCATTTCATCTTCAGTAATATCTCATTATTTAATATCTAATTAATACTACCCCATTTTTGTGCTGGTTACGTTTTAGTCGTGTAAGTCCAAGATCGCTCGGATTCCTTACTCGGTACTGTACATCTACACTACAAGTAACCCTCTCCGTCTCGTGTAGTTTTATTCATTTAGACTGTAGTACGTTTCTCATTTTCTCCAATTTACAGCTTGATCTCAATTTTTTGTGAATTCTTGAAACTAATATACCTAGCAGTAAAATAGGTACCTGGGTGTTAGTCAGCTGTCACGGGCTGCTTCCTGGGGGTGTAGGCCTGGTCGAGGACCGGGCCGCGGGGACACTAAAGCCCCGAAATCATCTCAAGATAACCTCTCAAGATTGGTTAAAATTTTGCGAGTCTGAAGTGTCAATTAACAATGGCCACTCCTTCACGTCGCCAATTATGAACGAGTCTCTAATGAACCAATAATGTTCCCCAGCATGAATGTTTGAAGATGTTAATTTCAAAATCTAATTCACCAACCATATACAACATTCTATTGTAAATATTGCAACAGAACAACGTGTACAACAGAACAACATTTGCAATAGAATCGGCAGTGAAGTAGTACTTATTATAACATTTCTTAACAATTTTAGCAAAGAGAGCATTCGTCCGTCAACAGCTATCATCTTCGCTGACAACTTCACTACAATCTTAATTATTAAACCTTAAAACCATCCAAAATACTAAAATAATGAGCCATAGGTGGTAACTATGTATATCACCTATGAACTATAAATCTTATTTAAAAATGTTAATAATAATATTTATTATTAATTATTTGATTTAGCTGAATTTGGAGCACTGTGCTCATTCCCACAAGGTCTCCGTGCTGTCCTCTGTATTCCACAAGGCTGAATTACTGACCGTTCTCAGAATGCACGAACTGTATTGCTTTGGTAATTATTAATTATTTTTTTCTTTCACATATATTACCCAATACTCATCCGATATTGGGTAAAAATTAAATTATTGCTCGAATTTGAGCTAACAGACTATTCTGGAGTCCACGGTGATAGGACGGGTACTATGGTACGTGAGGAAGGGTTGGTGCCTGGTGATAGCTAATAACTACAAACCTACCACAGGGAAACTGTGAACATTAGCAGCATAGGAACTATGAGCATTATGCGACATAAGTACTATGGTATACCAAGGACAGGTTGGCAAATTAATGCAAACGGCGATGGATGAGATTTAGCCCAAATTGTCCTACAGTTTTCAGAACACTGGAAATATCGAAAATAGGACTTAGGGACGTTATTTCTGAGCGGAATTAATTATGATTGCACATATTTGGAGTTTTAAATTACGACTTTTTATACCGAAAATATGCTAATTAGTGCAAACCACGATGGGTAAGATTTTGCGCAAATTGACCTACAGTTTTTATAATATCGGAAATATGACTCTTGGACGTTACGTTTGAGCGGAATGCATGGTGATTACACATATTTGGAGTTTTATATTACAAATTTTTATCCCGAAAATATGCAAATTAGTGAAAACAGAAATTGGTCAGATTTTGCCCATATTCCCCTGCAGATTTCCAAATACGATGATTATTGGAAATATGACTCTTGATCATTAATTTTGAGCGGAATTCAGGGTGATCATTTGAAATGATCTCTAAATACAAATAAATTTAGCTTCCCAGTTAAGGGACTCCAGGCCACAGAGGGGTCCCTGGCGTTATCATGCTTCCTGACGTTATGCTCCAAGGTGTTATCATGCTTCCTGGTGTTATCATGCTTCCTGGTGTTATCATGCTTCCTGGTGTTATCATGCTTCCTGGTGTTATCATGCTTCCTGGTGTTATGCTCAAAGGTGTTATCATACTTCCTGGTGTTATGCTGCCAGGTGTTATCATGCTTCCTGATGTTATGCTGCCAGGTGTGATCATGCTTCCTGGTGTTATGCTCCAAGGTGTTATCATGTCTCCTGGTGTTATACTTCAAGGTGTTATCATGTCTCCTGGTGTTATCACGCCTACTGATGCTGTTTTACCCCTGCCAATAGGCCTACCACAATCGAGCACATATTTTATATATTTTCCTCTTATCTTCGCAAATGTCTCTCGTTCATTGTTTAGCCACATTTGCCTGCCAATATTTGTCTTCCCACTCGTCTCTCCTTGCTTTTTCACCTTTCTTCTCCTCGTTCGCTTCTAACCTCGCTATATTCCTACGTTTCTTCCTCCTCTTTCCACTATATTATCACCCAGTCTCATACGCCTCCCTTCACACCTGATAGCCTCATCCTTGCATCTGTTCCTCCGTCCGTCTCTCAACCTCTCATTCCGCCACTCTGCTACCTTCCACACACTGCTTCCTCGAGCCATTATTCTGTAGCTGCGGCAAAAGTTGAGCCGTTCTGCAACATTTTGTTAGGTTTATTAATACTCCGCCGAACGTAGCGGAAGATGACTGGACGCATTCCTGTGCTGCGGACTCGGGGCAAGATTTGGCTGGAAAAGTTTAGCTGTTAAACTTTGGGTCAGAAAGTCCTCTATGGGGAGGTACAATGGAAGGTTCGTAAGAAGCGTTTTAAAGTTTCGATGTAGAGTAAAGCTGGATCAAAACTGAATGGTTTCCCAGGGAAAACAATTGATGAAGATGAAAGAGAAGGTCGATTTACCTTGGAGATCTGCTTGGGCGCCAGGCAGGGGGAGACGGGTGGCTCTAGTTGATGTGATAGATAACGAAAGTTTCTACACCTATTTCTGACATGTGTTTCAGGCATTAGTACGTGACTGGAAATTCTTAATAAATAATCTATCCGAAAAAAGCTTGCTCTAAAATGTTCGGTGAAAGTCTTGAACTCAAATACTGGCAAACTGAACAAAATATTTGAATATTTAGTTTCTGGAAAATTCTAATAGATTCTTAGATCAGAAGGGTCTGCTGAAAAGCTTGATTCAGATTTTTAAATGTGATAGTTAGGCTTGAAAGCTCAACAGGGATATTTAGACATTAAGAAACTCTTAAAAGGTCCCTTGAAATACAAGTGTGAGAGGTGAACTTTGCAATGAACAACAATAAACTCGTTCCAATGTCTCACTTGTAATGCCCACATAAGAAGTGAAACCAACTGGCTGCCTCACACGGACCGGAAAACATTAGCAATATAACACACTCCAGTGCTAAACCTGGAGAACACTTAACACTTTAGTAGTTAAAAGACCAAAGACAGACTATTAGAAATGTGTGTAAGGCATATATGTGTTTCATTGTTCATGCTAGTCAGCCGCCTCTTGATCTGCTCCATATATTGGCAATATTCATCCTTGCATCTGTTCCTCCGTCCGTCTACTAACCCTTCATTCCGCCACCTTGCTACCTTCCACCAACTGTTTCCTCGAGCCATTATTCGGCAGCTTGAGTAATGCTCCAATTCTCATTTCCTCACTCTGTTTCACATTCCACCCCTCCAACCACCTCAATCCCTTGCTCTGTTCCACATTCCACCCCTCCAACCACCTCATTCCCTCGCTCTGTTACACATTCCACCCCTCCAACCACCTCATTCCCTTGCTCTGTTACACATTAAACCCATCCAACCATCTCATTCCCTTGCTCTATTCCATATTCCACCCCTCCAACCACCTCATTCCCTCGCTCTGTTTCACATTCCACCCCTCCAACCACCTCATTCCCTTGCTCTATTCCACATTCCAGCCCTCCAACCACCTCATTCCCTTGCTCTGTTCCACATTCCAGCCCTCCAACCACCTCATTCCCTTGCTCTGTTACACATTCCATCCCTCCAACCACCTCATTCCCTTGCTCTGTTACACATTCCATCCCTCCAACCACCTCATTCCCTCGCTCTGTTTCACATTCCACTCATTGTACCACCTCATTGCCTCTGAAGCCTATATGTTAACGGAACAATCCTGACAAATTAATTATGGGGGAAAGTGATGGGGAAGTTACGGGTTATTCGTGCCCGTGCCACCTCTTGGGTAGCTTAATCTTCATCAACCAATCAATCGACGGTGAAGGTGTAGTGCCAACACTTGGGTCTGTTAACTAACTCAAATGTAATCGTCAATGACCTGGAGATTTGGGATACATGTAGATCTCAGATGACAACATTGTTTAGGCTGTGTCACGTGTGTGGGTCACAGAGCCAAGTGACAGAGGTCACACCCACAGGTCATGAGAAAGATAGTGTTACGATCTATTGACTGCTGTGTAACGCTTTGCTGTGTATATGAAACGACATCAAGGACTGCAAACGAATATATTATTTATGTTTGGATGAATTAAGGGGTATATTACACCGTCAGTGTTATGTCCATATTATTTATTGAGGCTGGACGGTCTTGCTTTATGCAGGTCGGCGTTCAATCCCCGATCGTCCAAGTGGTTGGGCACCATTCCTTTCCCCTCATCCCATCCCAAATCATTAGCCTGACCCCTTCCAAGTGATATATAATTGTAATGGCTTGACGCTTTCCTTTGATAGTTCCTTCCCTCTCCCCCCCAAAAAAAAACTAAAAAAATGGAGACTATTTACGTTGTTACGTTACGTTCGTTACGATAGTTTGTGACCGAATTTGGCCAATGAAAAACCGGTAATATTTAGTGGTATGTAATTGGTTAACCACCAAGAGCTCACCCAATCAGAACACGATTCACAATATAATGTTGCTTGACCGAGTAGTCGGATCGGCAACAGCACCGCCACCAGCAGCAGACAGTTTCAGCATCAACAATAAAATACAACAAAGAGTAGCATCGGCATTAAAAGGCAGTAACCGCAGCATTAGCAACATATCCAATATGAGGCAACACCAGCAGCAGCAATAAAAAGCATCAGCAGTATTAACCTCAGGCAACAGCAGTTTGGAACAGCAACGAAAGTAGTTACAGTAGTAGTTTGAAATTTCAAAACCGAACAAAAATAGGATACCTAAAGCAGCAGCAGCAGCAGACTTTCACCCCCAGCCCTCGCCGCACACCACTATCCCATTTCTATAAACTTCAGTAATGGAGACTTCAAACATCGGCAGCATTGTTCCATTATTCGAGTCACAAATACTGCCGCAGTCGTTTTAATACCCCGTTATATTGACCACAGATAGTGTGGGCAACCCGTCATGCCCGACCTGGGCGTGACACGTTTGTTGTTCTGTCTCTTGCAAAAGTGTGTGAACACCCATAATTTATATATATATATATATATATATATATATATATATATATATATATATATATATATATATATATATATATATATATATATATATATATATATATATATATATATATATATATATATATATATATATATATATATATATATATATATATATATATATATATATATATATATTAGTATATTTTGGTAGCAGTCTTTTCTGTAGACATATATTATTAAATATGACCGAAAAAGTAAGATTAATAATTCTAACACGAATTTTCTCAATCTTTCGTACATTACGCTTCACTGTTGGAGGTAAATCAAAAATCACTTCTCCAAAATTCATTTTTATTTCTAGTCTGACGCGACACGGGCGCGTTTCGTAAAACTTATTACATTTTCAAAAACTTCACAAATACACAACTGATTAGAACTTGCGTTTCTCTGATTTTATATCTACATTTGAGTGAGGTGGGAAGGGTGATGTGGCATTAACACAAGACAGAACAATAGGGGATATTAATAGGGTATTAAAAGTATCAACACAAGACAGAACAGAAACAATGGGTATTGAATAGAAGTGTTTGTAGAAAGCCTATTGGTCCATATTACTTGATGCTTCTATATTGGAGCGGAGTCTTGAGGTGGGTAGAATATAGTTGTGCAATAATTGGCTGTTGATTGCTGGTGTTGACTTCTTGATGTGTAGTGCCTCGCAAACGTCAAGCCGCCTGCTATCTCTGTATCTATCGATGATTTCTGTGTTGTTTACTAGGATTTCTCTGGCAATGGTTTGGTTATGGGAAGAGATTATATGTTCCTTAATGGAGCCCTGTTGCTTATGCATCGTTAAACGCCTAGAAAGAGATGTTGTTGTCTTGCCTATATACTGTTTTTTTTGGAGCTTACAGTCCCCAAGTGGGCATTTGAAGGCATAGACGACGTTAGTCTCTTTTAAAGCGTTCTGTTTTGTGTCTGGAGAGTTTCTCATGAGTAGGCTGGCCGTTTTTCTGGTTTTATAGTAAATCGTCCGTTGTATCCTCTGATTTTTGTCTGTAGGGATAACGTTTCTATTAACAATATCTTTCAGGACCCTTTCCTCCGTTTTATGAGCTGTGGAAAAGAAGTTCCTGTAAAATAGTCTAATAGGGGGTATAGGTGTTGTGTTAGTTGTCTCTTCGGAGGTTGCATGGCTTTTCACTTTCCTTCTTATGATGTCTTCGATGAAACCATTGGAGAAGCCGTTATTGACTAGGACCTGCCTTACCCTACAGAGTTCTTCGTCGACTTGCTTCCATTCTGAGCTGTGGCTGAGAGCACGGTCGACGTATGCGTTAAAAACACTCCTCTTGTACCTGTCAGGGCAGTCGCTGTTGGCATTTAGGCACATTCCTATGTTTGTTTCCTTAGTGTAGACTGCAGTGTGGAAACCTCCGCCCTTTTCCATGACTGTTACATCTAGAAAAGGCAGCTTCCCATCCTTTTCCATCTCGTAAGTGAAACGCAGCACGGAACTCTGCTCAAATGCCTCCTTCAGCTCCTGCAGATGTCTGACATCAGGTACCTGTGTAAAAATGTCGTCAACATACCTGCAGTATATGGCCGGTTTCAAGTTCATGTCGACTAAGACTTTTTGCTCGATGGTACCCATGTAGAAGTTTGCAAACAGGACACCTAGGGGAGAACCCATGGCGACCCCATCTACTTGCTTATACATGTGCCCATCTGGGCTCAAGAAGGGTGCCTCTTTAGTACAACCTTGGAGTAGTTTCCTCAGAATACTTTCTGGTATGTCAAGAGGAGTACAGGCTGGATCACGATACACTCTGTCGGCTATCATTCCGATTGTCTCGTCCACAGGTACGTTGGTAAACAGCGATTCTACGTCCAACGAGGCTCTTATCCCTGTGGCCCGTGCGCCCTGCAGTAAGTCCACAAATTCCTTTGGAGACTTCAGGCTGAAGGCGCAAGGAACATAAGGAGTCAGCAGGCCGTTGAGTCGCTTCGCCAGTCTGTACGTGGGTGTGGGTATCTGGCTAATGATTGGCCGAAGTGGGTTTCCAGGCTTGTGCGTCTTGACATTTCCATACGCATATCCAGGTTTATATTCCCCAATGATCTTTGGCAGGTGGAGTCCGGATTTCTTGGCGTTCACAGTTTCGATCAGTTTGTTGACCTTTGCTTTTAATTCGGCTGTAGTGTCCTTCGTTACCCTTTGGAACTTAGTTTGGTCAGAGAGTATGATGTTCATTTTCGCCAGATATTCGTCTTTTTTAAGAATGACATATATTGGCGACTTGTCACCTCTCCTGACAACTATCTCCTTGTTCTCACGAAGGCTTTTAGCTGCCGCTTTAAGCTCGGGGGACAGTATGGTGCTTCTGTAGTTGCCTCGATTCTTTCCTCCTTCTGCAATAAGTTCTGCTTGTAAGGTATCTTTGGTAGTGACCTTCTTTTGTGTCTCGAGGTCGAATATGTCGTCCAACAGAATTTCCAACTCTACTTTCCGGGCCATTTCACTCGGTCTGGACATAACATGACAGTTTATGCCCAGATTTGGGGAATATAAACCTGGATATGCGTATGGAAATGTCAAGACGCACAAGCCTGGAAACCCACTTCGGCCAATCATTAGCCAGATACCCACACCCACGTACAGACTGGCGAAGCGACTCAACGGCCTGCTGACTCCTTATGTTCCTTGCGCCTTCAGCCTGAAGTCTCCAAAGGAATTTGTGGACTTACTGCGGGGCGCACGGGCCACAGGGATAAGAGCCTCGTTGGACGTAGAATCGCTGTTTACCAACGTACCTGTGGACGAGACAATCGGAATGATAGCCGACAGAGTGTATCGTGATCCAGCCTGTACTCCTCTTGACATACCAGAAAGTATTCTGAGGAAACTACTCCAAGCTTGTACTAAAGAGGCACCCTTCTTAAGCCCGGATGGGCACATGTATAAGCAAGTAGATGGGGTCGCCATGGGTTCTCCCCTAGGTGTCCTGTTTGCAAACTTCTACATGGGTACCATCGAGCAAAAAGACTTAGTCGACATGAACTTGAAACCGGCCATATACTGCAGGTATGTTGACGACATTTTTACACAGGTACCTGATGTCAGACATCTGCAGGAGCTGAAGGAGGCATTTGAGCAGAGTTCCGTGCTGCGTTTCACTTACGAGACGGAAAAGGATGGGAAGCTGCCTTTTCTAGATGTAACAGTCATGGAAAAGGGCGGAGGTTTCCACACTGCAGTCTACACTAAGGAAACAAATATAGAAATGTGCCTAAATGCCAACAGCGACTGCCCTGACAGGTACAAGAGGAGTGTTGTTAACGCATACGTCGACCGTGCTCTCAGCCACAGCTCAGAAAGGAAGCAAGTCGACGAAGAACTCTGTAGGGTAAGGCAGGTCCTAGTCAATAACGGCTTCTCCAATGGTTTCATCGAAGACATCATAAGAAGGAAAGTGAAAAGCCATGCAACCTCCGAAGAGACAACTAACACAACACCTATACCCCCTATTAGACTATTTTACAGGAACTTCTTTTCCACAGCTCATAAAATGGAGGAAAGGGTCCTGAAAGATATTGTTAATAGAAACGTTATCCCTACAGACAAAAATCAGAGGATACAACTGACGATTTACTATAAAACCAGAAAAACGGCCAGCCTACTCATGAGAAACTCTCCAGACACAAAACAGAACGCTTTAAAAGAGACTAACGTCGTCTATGCCTTCAAATGCCCACTTGGGGACTGTAAGCTCCACAAAAACCAGTATATAGGCAAGACAACAACATCTCTTTCTAGGCGTTTAACGATGCATAAGCAACAGGGCTCCATTACGGAACATATAATCTCTTCCCATAACCAAACCATCGCCAGAGAAATCCTAGTAAACAACACAGAAATCATCGATAGATACAGAGATAGCAGGCGGCTTGACGTTTGCGAGGCACTACACATCAAGAAGTCAACACCAGCAATCAACAGCCAATTATTGCACAACTATATTCTACCCACCTCAAGACTCCGCTCCAATATAGAAGCATCAAGTAATATGGACCAATAGGCTTTCTACAAACACTTCTATTCAATACCCATTGTTTCTGTTCTGTCTTGTGTTGATACTTTTAATACCCTATTAATATCCCCTATTGTTCTGTCTTGTGTTAATGCCACATCACCCTTCCCACCTCACTGAAATGTAGATATAAAATCAGAGAAACGCAAGTTCTAATTAGTTGTGTATTTGTGAAGTCTTTGAAAATGTAATAAGTTTTACGAAACGCGCCCGTGTCGCGTCAGACTAGAAATAAAAATGAATTTTGGAGAAGTGATTTTTGATTTACCTCCAACAGTGAAGCGTAATGTACGAAAGATTCAGAAAATTCGTGTTAGAATTATTAATCTTACTTTTTCGGTCATATTTAATAATATATATATATATATATATATATATTATGGGTGTTTACACACTGTATACTTATATATACAGGGGTACCACCTCTGGTGCAAGTGTAGGGACCCATAGCCTCGGAGAAGAAAATAATGAGTACTCAGAGAAGACCTTGTGGATTCTCACTAAACACTTTGATATTTTCTTCCCCTACCACCCCTATTCTTTTAGTGTGTGTGTGTGTATATCTAACTTAATTTTAACATTTCATTACACAAAAATTGTTACAACATTGGTTACATGCACGGTACAAGATTACTTGTCACAAGTTGTACAGCTCCTACAGCTCCTCACATGGCGGGCGGGAACCATGGATGCAGTGGGCATTTCTTCTCTGGATCGCCACACTAAGGCGCTGAAAGAGAAAACTGGCGGCACTAGGGTCTCTAGTTGTTTAAATTAGCTTGGACCCCAGCTCCTTCAAAAAACTTGCAGCACTTTTACCCAGGCACAAGTGTCTCTGAGACAATGGGGACAAAATTGTAGTGGTGATCAAAGTTTCCATATTTACGTGACTTGGCTGCTTCCCGATGATTGGCAGCACCTCCTGCCTGTGCAGCACTGAAGTTAACATAGGTGTTGGCTAAGGTTGAAACGCAAGTGTAGTCCCACACCAACTGTCTACCATTCTTCCAGGGGTTCACCGTGATCCCGTCTAGGCGACCGACAGGCTCATCAGAGTTGCTGGGCATTAGGTAACGGGACAACGGGAAACTCTCTCAGCTGGACAACCAGCCGTGGTAAGGCTTCTCTTAATAATGTCTTTAACCTTGTCGTGTCTTGCATGCCATCTTCCTGTCCCTTTGGCAGAGATGGCCATGCCGTTCGTACCTGTCGGCTACTGCCTCGCAGCAAATACACCTGTATTCAGTGTGGATTGGGGTAGCGAGGCGGAGAGCCACAGCAATTCGGAGGGCCTGTGTTGTGAGATGGGTGCCAGTTGCTGACATTGGGGGTTGCTAATAGGAAGTCCCCTGCATGGGGAACTGCTACAGCTTTAAGTCGGGAAGTATCATGTGGTGTTGTCGGAGCTTCTAGTAATGTCGCAGCTTCTTGGTCGTCAATGGGGCGATCCCAGCTGGATTGCTTATGGGATTCAGAAAGCAGTGGTTGGGGTGCTGGTCCTGCGAGAGAGACCCATTTGGCGGTGCAGTATGCAAAGCTGGGATCATGTATCCTTGACCGTTGAGCTAGGTGCACATGAAGGATTTCCTTCACCAAATTGTCAGACCCCACTGAAGAGGACAGGAACGCTGGTACAGCAATTTGTGTTGCTGTGCGCACGCCAAGGCCCCCGAGTCTGACAGGAAGGGAGGCCTGTTTCCACTGTGAGTCGCTGAGAGAAAGGTTGAGGGCTTTTTCTAGCATTGATTTCAGCATGCTGTCGTACTCCTCTAATTTAATATTATTGAAAGATGACGAACATCTTAGAAAGTAGGTCAGCCTGGGGAGGGACAAGCATCTGGTGATGAGGTAAAGTGCATCATGAGCATCGATGTCTTCAATCCTCTCGTTCATCCTCTTCAGGTCAGTGATCTTCTTACCAAGGACCTCGTGATGACAGGGATGGGACAGGCTGGATAACTAGAGGAAAGGATGAGCCTAACCGGATAATTCGAGGTTCGGATGGGACAGGCTGGATAACTCGAGACAGGATGGGTGGAGAGCCCTAGACCCAGCTAATGAGCGAACTACATGTTACAATTGCCTAGTTTCTCGGTCATGTGTATAGATTGTGAAGCGGAAGAAACAGACTACCACTCCCTGAGTCGCCCAGCTTTCATGGGTTAGCTGTTGGTTAGAAAGTTATCTTTTGTTTCAGTCTAATCCCGATTACCCGTTGTGTTGTCCTTGAGAGAGAGAGAGAGAGAGAGAGAGAGAGAGAGAGAGGGAGGGAGGGAGAGAGAGAGAGAGAGAGAGAGAGAGAGAGAAGAGAAAGAGAAGAGAGAGAGAGAGATAGACGAGAGAGAGAGAGAGAGAGAGAGAGAGATGAGAGATGAGAGAGACGAGAGAGAGACGAGAGAGAGAGACGAGAGAGATGAGAGAGAGAGACGATGAGAGAGAGAGAGAGAGAGAGAGAGAAAGAGAAAGAGAAGAAAGAGAAAGAGAGCGAGAGCGAGAGCGAGAGAGAGTGTTTCACTTAGCAGTATTCCGACAGTGAGTACTGTAGTGACTTCAGCACCCACTACATCAAGTGAATTTCTGACTTGTCTGACATCCTTTTACCTGTCTCGTCCCTTCAGTATTCAGAACATGTTTCAGAGTTAATTTTGGTTTCCTGAAGAATAAAAAAAGGAAGTTATTTCCTGCATTGCAGAGGACTTGGGATGTAGTTATAGATGCATGAGGGATAAGTAGGTAAGAGTAGTGGAAGGATAGGGAGGTAAGAATGGGGGAGGGATAGGGAGGTAAGAGTGGGGGAGGGATAGGGAGGTAAGAGTGGTGGAGGGATAGGGAGGTAAGAATGGGGGAGGGATAGGGAGGTAAGAGTGGTGGAGGGATAGGGAGGTAAGAATGGTGGAGGGATAGGGAAGTAAGAGTGGTGGAGGGATAGGGAGGTAAGAGTGGTGGAGGGATAGGGAGGTAAGAATGGTGGAGGGATAGGGAGGTAAGAGTGATGGAGGGATAGGGAGGTAAGAATGGTGGAGGGATAGGGAGGTAAGAGTGATGGAGGGATAGGGAGGTAAGAGTGGTGGAGGGATAGGGAGGTAAGAATGGTGGAGGGATAGGGAGGTAAGAGTGATGGAGGGATAGGGAGGTAAGAGTGGTGGAGGGATAGGGAGGTAAGAATGGGGGAGGGATAGGGAGGTAAGAGTGGTGGAGGGATAGGGAGGTAAGAGTGGGGAAGGGATAGGGAGGTAAGAGAGGGGGAGGGATAAAGAGGTAAGAGTGATGGAGGGATAGTGAGGTAAGAGTGGTGGAGGGATAGGGAGGTAAGAGTGGGAGGGATAGGGAAGATAAGAGTGGGGGAGGGATAGGGAGGTAAGAGTAGGGGAGGGATAGGGAGGTAAGTATGGGGGAGGGATAGGGAAGGTAAGAGAGGGGGAGGGATAAAGAGGAAAGAGTGTGGGAGGGGTAGGGAGGTAAGAGTGGGGGAGGGATAGGGAGGTAAGAGTGGGGGAGGGATAGGGAAGGTAAGAGTGGGGGAGGGATAGGGAAGTAAGAGTGGGGGAGGGATAGGGAAGTAAGAGTGGGGGAGGGATAGGGAAGTAAGAGTGGGGGATGGGATAGGGAAGTAAGAGTGGGGGAGGGATAGGGAAGGTAAGAGTGGGGGAGGGATAGGGAAGTAAGAGTGGGGGAGGGATAGGGAGGTAAGAGTAGGGGAGGGATAGGGAGGTAAGTATGGGGGAGGGATAGGGAAGGTAAGAGTGGGGGAGGGATAGGGAGGTAAGAGTAGGGAGGGATAGGGAGGTAAGTATGGGGGAGGGATAGGGAAGGTAAGAGAGGGGGAGGGATAAAGAGGTAAGAGTGGGGGAGGGGTAGGGAGGTAAGAGTGGGGGAGGGATAGGGAGGTAAGAGTGGGGGAGGGATAGGGAAGGTAAGAGTGGGGGAGGGATAGGGAAGTAAGAGTGGGGGAGGGATAGGGAAGTAAGAGTGGGGGAGGGATAGGGAAGTAAGAGTGGGGGAGGGATAGGAAGTAAGAGTGGGGAGGGATAGGGAAGGTAAGAGTGGGGGAGGGATAGGGAAGTAAGAGTGGGGAGGGATAGGGAGGTAAGAGTGGGGGAGGGATAGGAAGGTAAGAGTGGGGGAGGGATAGGGAGGTAAGAGTGGGGGAGGGATAGGGAAGTAAGAGTGGGGGAGGGATAGGGAAGTAAGAGTGGGGGAGGGATAGGGAGGTAAGAGTGGGGGAGGGATAGGGAGGTAAGAGTGGGGGAGGGATAGGGAAGTAAGAGTGGAGGAGGGATAGGAAGGTAAAAGTGGGGGAGGGATAGGGAGGTAAGAGTGGGGGAGGGATAGGGAAGTAAGAGTGGGGGAGGGATAGGGAAGTAAGAGTGGGGGAGGATAGGAAGGTAAGAGTGGGGGAGGGATAGGGAAGTACCTGCGGTTACGCTGACCAACACAGCGATCAGATAATCAATATCGAGGAAAGTGTCCACAAGAACCCTTCACAGCTTCGTATCTCAGCATTATGTAAACAACAATATGTTGTGATGTGCAGCTGTGAATGTTTCCTGTAGACAAGAGTCCCAGCTGCCTTACCTCTCCATCAGTCACCCCTCTCACTGTAGCTCTCTCACTCATTACCCCTCCCACTCCCTACCTCTCTCACATAGTAACCCATCACACTCACTATAGCCCTCACACTCACTAGCTCTCACTCTCACTAGCCCTCACTCTCACTAGCTCTCACTCTCACTAACCCTCACTCTCACTAGCCCTCACACTCACTAGCCCTTACTCTCACTAGCCCTCACTCTCACTAGCCCTCACACTCACTAGCCCTCACACTCACTAGCCCTTACTCTCACTAGCCCTCACACTCACTAGCCCTTACTCTCACTAGCCCTCACTCTCACTAGCCCTCACTCTCACTAGCTCTCACACTCACTAGCCTTCACTAGCCCTAGCTCTCACTCTCACTAGCTCTCACTCTCACTAGCCCACACACTCACTAACCCTCACTCTCACTAGCTCTCAATCTCACTAGCCCTCACTCTCAATAGCTCTCACTCTCACTAGCTCTCCACTCTCACTAGCCTCACTCTCACTAGCCCTCACCTCTCACTAGCTCTCACTCTCACTAGCTCTCACTCTCACTAGCCCTCACTCTCACTAGCTCTCACACTCACTGGCCTTCACTAGCACTAGCTCTCACTCTCACTAGCCCTCACACCTCACTAACCCTCACTCTCACTAGTTCTCACTCTCACTAATTCTCACTCTCACTAGCTCTCAATCTCATTAGCCCTACACTACCTATAGCCCTCACACTAACTAGCTCTCACTCCTCACTAGCCCTCACACTCACTAGCCCTTACTCTCACTAGCCCTTACTCTCACTAGCCTTTACAAGCCTTACTCTCACTCGCCCTCACTCTCACTAGCTCTCACTCTCACTAGCTCTCACTCTCACTAGCCCTCACTCTCACTAGCCCTCACTCTCAATAGCCCTAACTCTCACAAGCCTTCCTACTCTCACTAGCCCTCACTCTCACTAGCCCTCACTCTCACTATAGCTCTTACACTCACTAGCTCTCACTCTCACTAGCCCCTCACACTCACTATAGCCCTCACACTAACTAGCTCTCACTCTCACTAGCCCTCACACTCACTAGTCCTTACTCTCACTAGCTCTTACTCTCACTAGCCCTTACTCTCACTAGCCCTCACTCACACCAGCCCTCACACTCACTAGCCCTCACTCTCACAAACCTTTACTCTCACTAGCCCTCACTCTCACTAGCTCTCACTCCTCACTAGCCCTCACTCTCACTAGCCTTCCACACTTAATAGCCCTCACTCTCACTAGCCCTCACTCTCACTGGCCCTCAACACTCACTAAGCCCTCACACTCACTAGCCCTCACACTCACTAGCCCTCACACTCACTAGCCCTTACTCTCACTAGCCCTCACTCTCACTAGCCCTCACTCTCACTAGCCCTCACACTCACTAGCCCTCACACTCACTAGGCCCTCACACTCACTAGCCCTCACACTCACTAGCCCTTACCTCTCACTAGCCCTCACTCTCACTAGCCCTCACACTCACTAGCTCTCACTCACACCTGCCCTCACTTCTCACTAGCCTTCACACTCACTAGCCCTCACACTCACTAGCCCTCACACTCACTAGCCCTCACTCTCACTAGCTCTCTCTCACTAGCCCTAACACTCACTAGCCCCTCACACCTCACTAGCCCTCACGCCTCACTAACTCTCACTCTCACTAGCCCTCACACTCACTAGCCCTTACTCTCACTAGCCCTCACACTCACTAGCCCTCACACTCACTAGCCCTCACTCTCACTAGCCCTCACGCTCACAAGCCTTTACTCTCACTAGCCCTCACTCTCATTAGCTCTCACTCTCACTAGCTCTCCACTCTCACTAGCCCTCACACTCACTAGCCCTCACACTCACTAGCCCTCACTCTCACTAGCTCTCACTCTCACTAGCCCTCACACTCACTAGCCATTTCACTCACTAGCCCTCACACTCACTAGCCTCACACTCACTAGTCCTCACTCTCACTAACCCCCACTCTCACAAGCCTTTACTCTCACTAGCCCTCACTCTCATTAGCTCTCATTCTCACTAGCTCTCACTCTCACTAGCCCTCACACTCACTAGCCCTCACACTCACTAGCCCTCACCCTCACAAGCCTTTACTCTCACTAGCCCTCACTCTCTCTAGCTCTCACTCTCACTAGCTCTCATTCTCACTAGCCCTCACACTCACTAGCCCTTACTCTCACCTATCCCTCACTCTCACAAGCCTTTACTCTCACTAGCCCTCACTCTCACTAGCCCTCACTCTCACTAGCTCTCACACTCACTAGTCCTCACACTCACTAGCCCTCACTCTCACTAGCCCTCACTCTCACTAGCTCTCACTCTCACTAGTCCTCACACTCACTAGCCCTCACTCTCACTAGGCCTCACTCTCACTAGCCCTCACTCTCACTAGCCCTCACTCTCACTAGCCCTCACTCTCACTAGCCCTCACACTCACTAGCCCTCACACTCACTAGCCCTCACCTTCACAAGCCTTTACTCTCACTAGCCCTCACTCTCTCTAGCTCTCACTCTTACTAGCTCTCATTCTCACTAGCCCTCACACTCACTAGCCCTTACTCTCACTATCCATCACTCTCACAAGCCTTTTACTCTCACCTAGCCCTCACTCTCACTAGCCCTCACTCTCACTAGCTCTCACACTCACTAGTCCTCACACTCACTAGCCCTCACTCTCACTAGCCCTCACTCTCACTAGCTCTCACTCTCACTAGTCCTCACACTCACTAGCCCTCACTCTCACTAGGCCTCACTCTCACTAGCCCTCACTCTCACTAGCCCTCACTCTCACTAGCCCTCACTCTCACTAGCCCTCACTCTCATTAGCCTTCACTTCTCTCTAACCCTCACACTCACTAGCCTTTACTTTCACTAGCCTGTACTTCTCACTAAGCCCTCACTCTCACAAGCCTTTACTCTCACTAGCCCTCACTCTCACTACCTTTCACTCTCACTAGCCCTCACACTCACTATAGCCCTCACACTCACTAGCCCTCACTCTCACTAGCCCTCACCCTCACTAGCCCTCACTCTCACTAGGCCTCACTCTCACTAGCCCTCACTCTCACTAGCCCTCAAACTCACTAGCCCTCATTCTCACTAGCCCTCCACACTCACTTAGCCCTCACACTCACTAGCCCTCACTCACATTAGGCCCTCACACTCACCTGCCATCACAATCACTAGCCCTCACTTTCACTAGCTCTCTCTCTCACTAGCCCTCACCTTTCACTAGCCCTCAATCTCCCTAGCCCTCACACTAACACTGGTCAAAAGGACTTCTCCAGTTTCATTTATTATTTTTTTTTTATTAAATGCAGATCGCAGAATGTTAGAAATGTGAGTATTAAGAGTTTAAAATAATTAGTACAAGTGACTGAGAAGCATGTTAAATAAGTTGGCTAAATATGAGAGAGGAAAGATTCTTGGATTTCCATTTTAAGATCTTACAAGACGGGGCGAAATGAATCAATGCAACATAGAAGGTTTAATTATTTTTTCGCGGATTTCAAGCCTATAAATTCATATTGTTGAATTACACGAGAAGGCAAGAGACGTCAGAGCTGGTCCTGTCATGCCTATTGTTGTTGTGTTGATGATGTTAAAGGCTTAAACGTTCAGGCAACGTTTCTGTTCACTTTACTCCTCTATTCACCTAGCAGTAAATGGGGATACTTGCGAGTGAAACAACCGGTGACAGGATAAGTGGGGGTCGAGAGTTAAAAGATCAACCCAGCAGGCAGAAATAGTTGAATACACATATGCAACCACAAAAGAAAAATTAAATCCATGAGGTCTTCCAGTTCTTCCTCATAAGAGGTTTATTAGGTCATTTCTGGGACTGTTATTCCTAGCTAATACACAATTAACATAGAGATTCACATGGATAATTTGTGTAAGGAGGATGTGGTTTGTGTGAGAGGGATGTGGTTTGTGTGAGAGGGATGTGGTTTGTGTGAGGGAGATGTGGTCTGTGTTAGAGGGATGTGGTTTGTGTGAGAGATATGTGGTTTGTGTGAGAGAGATGTGGTTTGTGAGAGAGGGATGTGGTTTCTGAGAGAGAGATGTGATTTATGAGAGAGAGATGTGGTTTGTGAGAGAGGGATGTGGTTTGTGAGAGAGGGATGTGGTTTGTGAGAGAGGGATGTGGTTTGTGTGAGAGATATGTGGTTTGTGTGAGAGAGATGTGGTTTGTGAGAGAGGGATGTGGTTTGTGTGAGAGGGAGGTGGTTTGTGTGAGAGAGATGTGGTTAGTGTGAGAGAGATGTGGTCTGTGTTAGAGGGATGTGGTTTGTGTGAGAGGGATGTGGTTTGTGTGTGAGAGATGTGGTCTGTGTTAGAGGGATGTGGTTAGTGTGAGAGAGGGATGTGGTTTGTGTGAGAGGGATGTGGTTTGTGTGAGAGGGATGTGGTTTGTGAGAGAGGGATGTGGTTTGTGTGAGAGATATGTGGTTTGTGTGAGAGAGATGTGGTTTGTGAGAGAGGGATGTGGTTTCTGAGAGAGAGATGTGATTTATGAGAGAGAGATGTGGTTTGTGAGAGAGGGATGTGGTTTGTGAGAGAGGGATGTGGTTTATGAGAGAGGGATGTGATTTGTGTGAGAGGGATGTGGTTTGTGTGAGAGGGATGTGGTTTGTGTGAGAGGGATGTGGTTTGTGTGAGAGGGATGTGGTTTGTGTGAGGGAGATGTGGTCTGTGTTAGAGGGATGTGGTTTGTGTGAGAGATATGTGGTTTGTGTGAGAGAGATGTGGTTTGTGAGAGAGGGATGTGGT
This sequence comes from Procambarus clarkii, assembly GCF_040958095.1. Taxonomy (NCBI): domain Eukaryota; kingdom Metazoa; phylum Arthropoda; class Malacostraca; order Decapoda; family Cambaridae; genus Procambarus; species Procambarus clarkii. The sequence continues at coordinate 25,523,773 of NC_091153.1, forward strand.
TTCTGAGAGAGAGATGTGATTTATGAGAGAGAGATGTGGTTTGTGAGAGAGGGATGTGGTTTGTGAGAGAGGGATGTGGTTTGTGTGAGAGAGATGTGGTTTGTGTGAGAGAGGATGTGGTTTGTGTGAGAGAGATGTGGTTTGTGAGAGAGGGATGTGGTTTGTGTGAGAGGGAGGTGGTTTGTGTGAGAGAGATGTGGTTAGTGTGAGAGAGATGTGGTCTGTGTTAGAGGGATGTGGTTTGTGTGAGAGGGATGTGGTTTGTGTGTGAGAGATGTGGTCTGTGTTAGAGGGATGTGGTTAGTGTGAGAGAGGGATGTGGTTTGTGTGAGAGGGATGTGGTTTGTGTGAGAGGGATGTGGTTTGTGAGAGAGGGATGTGGTTTGTGTGAGAGATATGTGGTTTGTGTGAGAGAGATGTGGTTTGTGAGAGAGGGATGTGGTTTCTGAGAGAGAGATGTGATTTATGAGAGAGAGATGTGGTTTGTGAGAGAGGGATGTGGTTTGTGAGAGAGGGATGTGGTTTATGAGAGAGGGATGTGATTTGTGTGAGAGGGATGTGGTTTGTGTGAGAGGGATGTGGTTTGTGTGAGAGGGATGTGGTTTGTGTGAGAGGGATGTGGTTTGTGTGAGAGGGAGGTTGTTAGTGTGAGAGGGAGGTGGTTTGTGTGAGAGGGATGTGGTTTCTGAGAGAGAGATGTGATTTATGAGAGAGAGATGTGGTTTGTGAGAGAGGGATGTGGTTTGTGAGAGAGGGATGTGGTTTATGAGAGAGGGATGTGATTTGTGTGAGAGGGATGTGGTTTGTGTGAGAGGGATGTGGTTTGTGTGAGAGGGATGTGGTTAGTGTGAGAGGGAGGTTGTTAGTGTGAGAGGGAGGTGGTTTGTGTGAGAGGGATGTGGTTTGTGTGAGAGGGATGTGGTTTGTGAGAGAGGGATGTGGATTGTGTGAGAGAGATGTGGTTTGTGAGAGAGGGATGTGGTTTGTGTGAGAGGGATGTGGTTTGTCTTAAAGGAATGTGGTTTGTGTAAGAGGGATGTGGTTTGTGAGAGAGGGATGTGGTTTGTGAGAGATGGATGTGGTTTGTGAGACAGGGATGTTGTTTGTGTGAGAGGGATGTGATTTGTGTGAGAGGGATGTGGTTTGTGTGAGAGGGATGTGGTTTGTGAGAGAGGGATGTGGTTTGTGTGAGAGGGATGTGGTTTGCGTGAGAGGGATGTGGTTTGTGTAAGAGGGATGTGGTTTGTGTGAGAGAGATGTTGTTTGTGTGAGAGGGATGTGGTTTGTGTGAGAGGGATGTGGTTTGTGTAAGAGGGATGTGATTTGTGTAAGAGGGATGTGGTTTGTGTAAGAGGGATGTGGTTTGTGTAAGATGGGTGTGGTTTGTGAGAGAGAGATGTTGTTTGTGTGAGAGGGATGTGTTTTGTGTGAGAGGGATGTGGTTTGTGTGAGAGGGATGTGGTTTATACAAGAGCGTAATTGGTTTAAGCATAATTAAGGCTGATTGCACATCTTTGAAGTTTTAAATTTAATAATTTTTTAAGGTAAATTGAGATTTATTTAATTTTATCCAAATTGGCCTGGGGGGGGGGGAGTTTGAAAAATACAATGGATATTTGAAATATTATTCGTGAGTGCTATTTTTAAGGTTAATTAAGGGGATTGCATTAATATAACGTTTTACAGTTTTTCATTTAATAAGGAAATTTGACAACAAGGGAAAATGGATATTTTTGTTGCAATTTACCCAAACTTAAATGCAGTTTGAAAAATACGATGGATATTTGATATATTATGCTTGAGTGCTATTTTTAAGCGTAACTTTAGGTGACTGCACTTATTTGCAGTTATACGTTTAAATTTACACTTATAAGTTTAAATTTAGTAATTTTATAAGGATATTTACAAACAAATTTAATCCTAAAGCACACACGTGACTGTTACTGTACTAAACACATTACCTGAAGTTTATAGTGTGAGTAGCTCAGTTGTCTCAATAATTTCAGCAATATAAATAAAACACAACCACATTTATTGAGAACGGGGGCATTTTATTCGAATATTTTTAATTAATATTCATAATGAAAAGGATACTTAATTCACCGTAAAAATACTTATACAAACATCAAGTTCCAGATGATAAATATTATTTCAAATATAATACAGGCAAACTTAGTTTGGAACACTACAATAATTACATGAAATTTAGTAATTTGGCTTAGGTGAGCGTTAAATTTATTGTCCAAATAGAAGGAATAAACTTGCATGGTGCAACAGTCCCGTGTTATATAATAATAACTCCGTGTTCTCCCCAACAATGCAATGGACATGGGTGAAAGGGAAGGAGGGAGGGAGGATGGGAGGGAGAGAGATAGAGAGGGAGGGGATAGGTGGGAGGGAAGTTGAGACCACAGGGACACAGCCCTTGTGGAGTAAATATCGCTGAGGTGCGATTTACGAGGACCACAAATATCGCCAGGCGTAAAAGTTCCCAGTGATGAAAATGACAATCGAACAACTTGGTTAATAAATTTTAGAGTAAATAAATTTGCTTCACATTTACAGACTTTTAAAAAAAACCTCAATGCACCCACATATTCCTAGACTCTCTGAGGCACCCACATATTCCTAGACTCTCTGAGACACCCACATATTCCTAGACTCACTGTGACATCCACATATTGCTCGACTCACTGTGACACCCACATATTCCCAGAGTCACTGTGACACCCACATATTGCTCGACTCACTGTGACACCCACATACTCGCTCACTGTGACACCCACATATTCTAGACTCACTGTGACACTCCTAGACTCACTGTGACACCCACATATTCCTAGACTCACTGTGACACCCACATATTCGTAGACTCACTGTGACACCCACATATTCTTAGACTCACTGTGACACCCACATATTCCTCGACTCACTGTGACACCCACATATTCCTAGACTCAATATCCAAACAAAATGCCTAAAAACATGCTTCGTTTTTGAATACACGAAGCTAGAGAATACAAACATTTTCACAGGTAATTAACTCATGGGATAACATTGTTAATGTTAGATGTTGCAGCTGATAAGTGTTTAAGTACTAATGTGTTGCAAGATTTATTAATTAGGTTAACAAAATAATGCCATATATATTGGATGAAACAGGCGGAGCAGGAATAATGTGTCGCTCAAAACATATTTAAAAGTTTGCATATTAAAATGTATACATCATTCTCGTGTAAAATAATGATATTAATATTTCATGAAGTTAACGTTCTGCTTGTGTTTGTTGCAGGGCTGAATTGTTGTTGATGGTGGTGGTGTGGTGGTGGTTGGAGGTGGTGTAGTGGATGGTGGTGGTGGTGTGGTTGTTGGGGGTGGTGGTGTAGTTGTTGTTGGTGGTGGTGGTGTGGTGGTTGGTAGTGGTGTGGTTGGTGGTGGTGGTGGTGGTTATGGTTGGTGGTGGTGTGGTTGGTGGTGGTGTGGTGATTGTTGTTGTTTGTTGTTGTTGTTGGTGTTTGTGGTGGTGGTGGTGTGGTTGGTGGTGGTGGTGGTGTGGTGGTGGTGGTGGTGGTGGTGTGGTTGTTGTTGTTGGTAGTGTGGTGGTGGTAGTGGTTGGTAGCGGTGGTAGTGTGGTTGTTAATGGTTGTGATGTGGTTGTTGTTGGTGGTGGTGTGGTTGATGGTGTGGCTGGTGGTGGTGGTGTGGTTGATGGTGTTGGCGGTGTGGTTGTTGGTGATAGTAGTGTGGTTGATGGTGTGGCTGGTGGTGGTGGTGTGGTTGATGGTGGTGGCGGTGTGGTTGATGGTGTGGCTGGTGGTGGTAGTGTGGTTGATGGTGTTGGCGGTGTGGTTGTTGGTGATAGAAGTGTGGTTGATGGTGTGGCTGGTGGTGGTGGTGTGGTAGTTGGTGGTGGTGGTTGTTGGTTGTGTTGTTGGTGTGGGTGTTGGTGGTGGTGTGGTTGGTGGTGGAGTGGTTGTTGGTGGTGGTATGGTTGTTGTTAGTGGTGTGGTAGTTGGTGGTAGTGTGGTTGTTGTTGGTGGTGTGGTTGGTGTTGGTGGTGTGGTTGTTTGGTGTGTGTGATTGGTGGTGGTGGCGGTGTCGTTGGTAGTGGTGGTAGTGTGGTTGATGGTGGTGATGGTGGTGGTGTAGTTGGTGTTGGTGGTAGTGTGGTTGTTGTTGGTGTGATTGTTGGTGGTGGTGGTGTGGATGATGGTGTGGTTGTTGGTGTGGTTGATGGTGGTGGTGGTGTGGTTGTTGGTGATAGTAGTGTGGTTGATGGTGTGGCTGGTGGTGGTAGTGGTGGAGACGTGTATGGAGTACCGCCTGGAGACCTGTACATGCATACAACCGTTCTCGCAAATTCGTAAAGTCAATATTGACTTATTAACTACGTGCATAGGTGATATACTAAACATAATAGATACCCTTAAAAAGATTCATAGAAAACACCGACCTTACCTAACCTTGTTAGTATCTTAAGATAAGCATCTTATTGCTTCGTAATTACAATTATTACTTAACCTATACCTATTATAGGTTAGGTAATAATTGTAATTACGAAGCAATAAGATGCTTATCTTAACATACTAAGTAGGTTAGGTAAGGTCGGTGTTTTCTATGAAGCTTTTCAAGGGAAACTATTATGTTAAGTATGTCACCTATGCACGTATTTAATATGTCAATATTGACTTATTAAATTTGCGAGAACGGGTTGTATGCATGTACAGGTCTCCAGGCGGTACTCCATACACGTCTCCACCACTACCACCACCAGCCACACCATCAACCACACTACTATCACCAAAGAAGAAGGAAGGGAGAAAAGGGAGGAAGAAAGAACAAGTTAAGACCCAATACCTGACATGGAGCCACGTATCCGTGTATCCAAGCAGTAGGTAACGGAGTCACCACTCGTTACCAGATCCACCAGACACTCGAGGTTGTCGCTCGTTAGACTTGGTAACGAAAAATTTAATGAGAGTTTCTTCCCAGCAAAAGAGGTTTCCATTCTGACTGCGGCCTTGTTAGGAATCCCCAGGTAAGGATACCTTAGGATTTTTATATTTTTATTATTATTATAATAGCTGACCTTGGCTTTATCACTCAGGTCAACTCTTCCCCCTGTCATATATTCTGTATACGTCGTCTCTCTCCTCGTCTCTCTGCACTTCTCACCCCTCCCTGTTCCACCTCTACCCTCTTGTATACACCTCTTCCATCCGTACTGCACCACACTCCTCTCTCTATGCACCTCTCTACCTTTCCATATTCCTTCCTGTACCTCACATCTCTCCCTCACTCTCTACGTCCCAACGCCCTCGTTCTTTCCTCGTGCTTTTTTGCCTCTTTCTCCTTTTTCCTTCCATCTAATTAAATTTCCCTCTGTCCTTATCTTTCCCCGCTCCCAGTCCCTCCTCTCTTTCTCTCCTCTGGACTTTCCTATTCTCCAACTCACTATAAAAAAAATGCAAGATTCCTGGGAACTTTCAGCTTACTGTGTGTTAAGATCTTGGGACCTTTGATGCTCGATAATTGGGTAACAAATGGACTTTCCTTCTCTTTAGGCAATTACTAACTAACTTTACAACTGAGCTCTACCTGCTCCGAATACCTTTCTATCTCGAGTGCCTGTGATTTCCATCCATAATATTCCATAAAGTTATATTCTTTAAGTACCTATAATCGCTGATGTCTCTTACGGGGCAGTTTTATGAGTTTTGGTGTTCAAGTTAGTAAGTGTAATTGCTTTGTTACTTAGTTAATGTCTTCGTGATCACGTGGCTTGAATATTTTGTTCCATGTTTCACACTTGGATAAAACAATCATTGTATTCGACTATGTTTAATGTGGACACAAGATTAATCGTTTGATTACCAAGTGACGTTGAACGATTGTTTTCTTGGAGACGTTAGGTAGTGTTTGGCGATTTGGAGGTGTGGTGGTGTGGTGGTGGTGTCGTGGTGGTGGTGGTGTTGTAGTGGTGGTGGTGGTGTGGTGATAGTGTGATGGTGGTGTGGTGTGTGGTGGTGGTGTGGTGGAGTTATGGTGGTGGTGGGGTGAGGTGTGATGATGGTGTGATGGTGGTGTGGTGGTGGTGTGGTGGCGGTGTGGTGGCAGTGTGGTGGCGGTGTGGTGGCGGTGTGGTGGCGGTGTGGTGGCGGTGGTGATGAGGTGGCGGTGGTGATGATGGTAGTGGTGGCGGTGGTGAAGGTGGTAGTGGTGGCGATGGTGGTGGTGGTAGTGATGCGACAGTGGTGTTGGTAGTGGTGTTATGGTGTGCTGGTAAGTGGTGTTGGTGCTCATCTAATATTAGTTACTTAACAGTGATTATAGAGACATTCCAGTTATTTGGTGAATCTGGCCTTAAAGTTGTGGATGGAGGTGGGTTCCACAACTTCTTCTTTCAGTGCGTTCCAATTTTTGTTCACCTGTACAGAGTATAATTATTTCCTTACACATTTTTTTTATGATCCGTTTGTATTATTAACTTCCAGCCATGTCCTAAGTTTAAACAGGCTGTCATTATTCACATGTCGAATTCATTCAGTACCTTGCATGTTGTGATCATATTCTCTCTGTTTTTCTCTCCCGTATGACTGTGAGACTCATTTCCTTTGTAGCTTAAACATCTCGGTTCTGGCCCTATCCTTGCAGTAAGTTTCTGCACATAAAACTTGTTTTTTTGTGTTTGAGGAAATGTGGATTCCAGTCCGGTGCTGCACATTCTAGTATGGGTCTTAAACAGACTATAAATTATCTTATCTGAGTCCTTATTTAGCTTTAATATACAATTACAATGTAATCAAGTTTCCCATACTCTTCTGTGTAACCTTTTTTGTATGTTTCTTTGGTGTAAATGTTGGAATGATTACCACACTTTTGTTTTTTTCAGATTCTATATGTTGCCATTCTCGTGTGACGTAGTTTCCTCCTGGGTTCCTCTCACCCTTACGCATCTTCAATACTTGTACACTTGTTGGGACTGAACTCTAACAACAATTTGTCTGCGCACTCTAAGAGTATTTTAAGGTCTTCTTCTAACTTTCAGTAGTTCTCCTGGGTCTTGACATTCTTCATTAGCTTAGCGTCGTCTGCCAACATTGATATATACTTAGTTTATTCCTTATGGCAGGTTATTTGTATATATATTAGGAACAACAGTGGTTCTAGGACCAAGCCTTGCTGGACGCCTGTTGTTTCATTTCACTTATTCGACGCCACCATTCTGTGACTGTCCCTTACTGTTGTCACCTTGTTGTGCTTGCGGGGGTTGAGCTTTGGCTCTTTGGTCCCGCTCCTCAACCGTCAATCAACTGATGTACAGATTCTTGAGCCTACTGGTTGATACCTGGTACCTGGTTGATGGGGTTCTGGGAGTTCTTCTACTCCCCAAGCCCGGCCCGGGGCCAGACTTGGCTTGTGAGAGTTTGGTCCACCAGGCTGTTGCTTGGAGCGGCCCACAGGCCCACATACCCACCACAGCCCGGTTGGTCCGGCACTCCTTGAAGGAAACAATCTAATTTCCTCTTAAAGATGTCCACGGTTGTTCCTGTAATATTTCTGATGCTCGCTTGTAGGACGTTGAACAACCGTTTGCCTCTGATGTTCATACAGTGTTCTCTGATTGTGGCCATGGCACCTCTGCTCTTCACTGGTTCTATTCTGCATTTTCTTCCATGTCGTTCACTCCAGTACGTTGATATTTTATTGTGCAGATTTGGGACCTGTCCCTCCAGTATTTTCCATGTATATATTATTTGGTATCTCTCTTACTGTTGTCACCTAGTTGTGCTTGCAGGGGTTGAGCTTTGACACTTTGGTCCCGCTCCTCAACTGACGCCACCCACACCAGTAGTGTCGCCGGTTATCCGGCGACACTACTGGGCCTCTATCATATCTACATTTGAAACTGTGTATGGAGTCAGCCTCCACCACATCACTGTTTAATGCATTCCATCTGTTAACTACTCTGACACCAAAAAAATTATTTATAATGTCTCTGTGGCTCATCTGGGTACTCAGTTTCCACCTGTTTCGTGTTCCACCCGTGATAAAGAGTTTCCTTACTGTGCCTCACCAATTCACAAATAAGTATTTTCCCAGCAATGTTACCTCGTTTCTTCATGTTGCACACCGGCCTTTCATCAAGAACACTAGCTTCTAAAATTGTCAAAAATTATTTGATAAAGTCTATACCTGGCTTATGTTTTCCTGGAGTATTTCGGTGGCCTTGTCATGAAACTATCAAATTTGCCAGGCATGACTTGTTCCCTTCTAAATCCCTGTTGCAATATCATTTCAAAGTTTATCCACTCCAGGTGCTCCATTATTCTCAACTCGATTACTTTCTTCAGCGTTTTATAAAGGAAAACTTGTCAGTAGAACTGGTTCATAATTGAGTACTTTCCGACTGTCCCCCTTTTTAAATTAAAATTTGTGTTAGTGCTGACAAGGCACGTGTGCAGCCCATTTTCAGAAGAGGAGGCTAGATTAGGTCCGCTTGTATTCGTTTTGTTTCTTCAAGTTAGTTCAGGTATTTTGTTCACTTTATATAGTGTTCCTTTTGGTCAAGTTTCATATCAAAATCTTGGTCTCCACACACAGAATATTTTGAAAAGACCGTTTGTGGTGCGTGGTGGTATGGTGGTGTGGTATATGGTGGTTTGGTATGGTCGTGTGGTATGGTGGTGTGGTATATGGTGATGTGGTATATGGTGGTGTGGTATATGGTGATCTGGTATATGGTGGTGTGGTATATGGTGGTGTGGTATATGGTGATCTGGTATATGGTGGTGTGGTATGTGGTGATGTGGTATATGGTGGTGTGGTATGTGGTGATGTGGTATATGGTGTGGTATATGGTGATCTGGTATATGGTGGTGTGGTATGTGGTGATGTGGTATATGGTGGTGTGGTATATGGTGATCTGGTATATGGTGGTGTGGTATGTGGTGATGTGGTATATGGTGGTGTGGTATATGGTGATCTGGTATATGGTGGTGTGGTATGCGGTGATGTGGTATATGGTGGTGTGGTATATGGTGATCTGGTATATGGTGGTGTGGTATGTGGTGATGTGGTATATGGTGGTGTGGTATATGGTGATCTGGTATATGGTGGGGTGGTATATGGTGATCTGGTATATGGTGGTGTGGTATATGGTGATCTGGTATATGGTGGGGTGGTATATGGTGGTTTGGTATGGTGGTGTGGTATATGTGGGGTGGTATATAGTTGGGGGGAATGTTGGTGTGATATGGTGGTGTGGTATGGTGGTTTGTATGGTGGTGTGGTATGATGGTGTGGTATATAGTGGTATGGTATATGGTGGTTTGGTATGGTGGTATGGTATATGGTGGTTTGGTATGGTGGTGCGGTATGGTGGTGTGATGTGGTGGTGTGGTATGGTATGGTATATGGTGTGGTATATGGTGTGGTATGATGGTGTGGTATATGGTGTGGTATGGTGGTTTGGTATGGTAGTGGGGTATATGGTGTGGAATGATGGTGTGGTATATGGTGTGGTATATGGTGTGGTATGGTGGTTTGGTATGGTAGTGTGGTATGATGGTGTGGTATATGGTGTGGTATATGGTGTGGTATGGTGGTTTAGTATGGTAGTGGGGTATATGGTGTGGTATATGGTGTGGTATGATGGTGTGGTATATGGTGTGGTATATGGTGTGGTATGGTTGTCTGGTATGGTAGTGGGGTATGATGGTGTGGTGTGATGGTATGGTGGTATGATAAAGTATGTTACCAACATAAGTGGGTGGTGAACACATAAACTGATAACTCAGGGGGACAGCAAAGGATACCACTACGATAACTATACTTAACCACTATAATTAAGTACAATAACTAAAGGTAAACTACACCAAAAAGGAATAGTATGATACATTTACTGAGAGGAAAGAAATTATAAAATGGATTATGAAATAAATATATATTCAATAGACTTTTCAATTTCACGTTATAAAATTTATCTACAAAGACATTGTATCTAATACGAACATTTATATAAAAATACTTGCTTTACCCGGCGACACGTTGCTTTTTTTTATGGGGGGGGGGGGGAGGTAAAGAGGAGGGAGAGGCATAGATTAAGGAAAGTTTAGAAGTGGGAAATACAGTGAGAGGTATGAAAGCAGGCGGGCTGTCCGCCTTGCTGACACGATGTGTGGGTGTTGGCAGCTAAGCTAAGCTTGCTCTCTCTTGTCAGGGAGCTGTGAGTGTGTAAGAGGTTCTTCACATGAATTTCACTATATATGGATGTCTATAGATGAATACTGTGTAACATTCATATATACACACTCCGATGCGTCCACACATGTTGTTTTATTCAAGGTTATTCATTTTATTATTATTATTTATTGATTTATTCATACATGCACATATATATATATATATTATATATATATATATATATATATATATATATATATATATATATATATATATATATATATATATATATATATATATATATCTGTCGTACCTAGTAGCCAGAACGCACTTCTCAGCCTACTATGCAAGGCCCAATTTGCCTAATAAGCCAAGTTTTCATGAATTAATTGTTTTTCGACTACCTAACCTACCTAACCTAACCTAACCTAACTTTTTCGGCTACCTAACCTAACCTAACCTATAAAGATAGGTTAGGTTAGGTTGGGTTGGTTAGGTTCGGTCATATTTCTATGTTAATTTTAACTCCAATAAAAAAAAAATTGACCTCACACATAATGAAATAGGTAGCTTTATCATTTCATAAGAAAAAAATTAGAGAAAATATATTAATTCAGGAAAACTTGGCTTATTAGGCAAATCGGGCGTTGCATAGTAGGCCGAGAAGTGCATTCTGGCTACTATATATATATATATATATATATATATATATATATATATATATATATATATATATATATATATATATATATATATATATCTATATATCTATATATATATATATATATATATATATATATATATATATATATATATATATATATATATATATATATATATATATATATATATATATATAGAAAGTTTGTGAGGGTTACCACCTCTGGTGCCAATGTGGGGACCCATTGCCTCGGAGAAGAAAATAAAAAGTATTCAGAGGAGACCTTGTGGTTTCTCACTGAACACTAATATTATCTTCTCCTACCACCCCCCATTCTTTTGTATGTACACATATATATTTGTTTTATTTGAACTTTGTTACAAAAAAGGAGTTACATATAGGTTACAAAGATGGTTATCGTAGGTTGTCGAGTTCCTCCAGCTCCTCAGATGGCGGGCAGGAACCCTGAATGCAGTGCGCATTTCCCCTCTGTATCGCCACGCTGAGGCGCTGGAAAAGAAAGCTGGCAGCTCTAGGGTCCCTTGTTGTTTCAATGAGCCTAGAACCCAGTTCCTTCAAAAAACTGGTAGCACTTTTATCCCAGGCGCCGAGTGTCTCAGAAACAATGGGGACAAAATTGTAGTGGTGATCCAGTTCTCTGTACTTACGGAGTTAGTACGTACGTAAGTTAGTTAGTAGTTACGGAGAATACTATATATTTTATATATATATATATATATATATATATATATATATATATATATATATATATATATATATATATATATATATATATACCTGTACATATACTCATTTATATGCATATACACCTACATATATATATATATATATATATATATATATATATATATATATATATATATATATATATATATATATATATATATATATACATACTAAATTTTTCCAATTATTGGGGAAGTATTTTTGGTCAGTATTTCATCTGGGAATTATGTATTGTGGGGCTGGGTTTTCATCTAGGAAATCGAGGCTCTTGGGCCACCAGCTGTGGGAGCGGGGCGTCTCATCTTGTAGTAATCTTTCTAACATTGGGTCCTCTAACATTTCGATGGTGTTCCACACCCTGATGGCTTAGTGCTGTAGTCTGATTTTCAGTGGCTGTATGTTCAGAAGCTCATGGATTTCCTGGATTGTCTGATCATATGGTGGACGGTGTTTTGCTGCTCTTCTTAGCGCCGTATTTTGCACTGCTTACAGTTTCTGCATGTTAGTTTTCTTGATGGTGTGTAGTGGTATTGGGGGTACTCTAGATGTGGCCGAACTACAGCCTTATATAGGTGGATCTGAATGTTTGTACTGAGGCTTCGGAATCATCTCAGTTTTCTTAAGGCTGCTTTGGCTTTGTTTAGTCGGTCCCTTACATGAATTTGTATCCCTGTTCTATTTATTGATCATGAGTCCCAGTATTCTGCCTACCTCCGCATATTGGATCGGATGGTTGTCAAGGATAATGGGGTGTGGGTTTCTTTTCGCAATGTGTATTATCTGAAACTGTTGTTTGTTAGTGCTAATTTTCCATTGCTTCTCAAAGTTCTTTATGAGTTCAATTGCTGTCTTGGTTTTGTCGGCTAGTAGCGGCTTTGATGGTCCTGGTTGGCATATTATTTGGGTGACATCGTCAGCATATGTGATGTATTCTCCATGTTGGGGCAGGTCAGCTGTATATATGTTGAAAAGAGTAGGGGAGAGGCAGCTTCCTTGTGGTACTCCAATTTTCAGTTCTATTACGTCACACAAGTAGCTGCCGATATTGAACCCCCTGTTGAACCTCTCTCTCTCTCTCTCTCTCTCTCTCTCTCTCTCTCTCTCTCTCTCTCTCTCTCTCTCAGAACTCCGGAATGAGGTGTTGTGAAGCACATTCCTGGCAAAGGGGCACATTATTGGGTAATTTAATAATTCACTCATAACTCGTAGTGATAAAGATAGAACTAAAAAAAACATTATTAGTAAAGTAAGGTAAACTTTAATAACAAAGGGGAACTGGAACCCTACACCAGGAGGACACGAGCCCCAGAGAGAAGTACAGCAGAGGCCTAGATTAGCCACCATCATTCCCTTCCAGTAATCTTCCTCCCCTCCATGCATAACCATCTCTTCTCATGATATGCAAACCACACATTAGACAATTAACAAACGACGTTTCGGTCCATCCTGGACCATTATCAATGTGTATACACTACTTGATAATGGTCCGGGACGGACCGAAACGTCGTCGTTTCTTCATTTTGTTGCGTGTGGTTTGGATATAATATCATCAGCCTCGTTATTGTGACTCATCATCTGCACCCTCCTTCCATCCCATAGACCCCCTCCACACTCCATGCTCTCCCAGCATGTAACTCTAGGCTCTAGTAACTCATCATGTAACTCTAGGCTCTAGTAACTCATCATGTAACTCTAAGCTCTAGTAACTCATCATGTAACTCTAGGCTCTAGTAACTCATCATGTAACTCTAGGCAAGAACTATACCCTCACACACTTCAAGCCCAAACCACCCTCACACACACACCCATCCCCAAGCCTCTCTATCCTCACCATACAATAAACGCACTCATATATCCCCGCCCACAGGACAACCTTTACCTCCAGTGGAATGGACTTCAAGGGTGTGAGTAAGTGAGAATGGTCAGAAATGAGCCTCAAAATAATGTTCTCATACGCAAATGGGTTTACAAATACAGTAAACATACTTGTGAAAAGATCACAAGAAGGAGGCCCAAATGTAACAGCACTCACAGAAACAAAAGTGTCAGAACTATATGAATGCAGCGATTCCTCAAGACTACTTATAGTAAGGAAAGAGAGAGTGGAGGAGGGGAGTGGTCCTGTTGATAAGAAAGGAAAGGGGCTTCGAAGAGATAGTTATCCAGGACCGTGAAGGGTTTGCAAACAACATAACAGCCACCATGACAATGGGAGGGCCTAAGACAGTAGTAGTAGTAGCATTGAATATATAACCCTCCAGTAAATGACAGAAGATCCAGGAAGGAGTTTTATGGAAACAACTTTTGCAATTATTGCTGTAATAGAAAAACCAAGCACAGTCACGTATTGAAATGTATCCTGAGCCCCTTAATCATGAGAGACTTCAACCTAGGATAGATAGATTGGGAGAACAAAGAACTGCATGGGGGGATACTGATGAATCCAACAACTCGCCCTCTAGAAATAATACATCGCATTTTGACGTATAAACCCTAAAGCAAAAAATCTATGAACTAAAAATGATAGAGGCTCAAAAAATTGACGTGAAGGTTTCGTTTTCTACTCGTAAGTCCTCTGTCAGGTTAGGTTCGGGCAATTTAGTACATCAGTTTAGTGACGTTGTGAACGTTTGATAGAACGGATTGAATGGAGAACTACAGTTGGATGTGACAAGAGCGTCTTTAAGTCAGCACGTCAAGTTACCTCACACAAGAATGAGAGGTAATGACGAACCCGCTAGACGCAACTTGATATTCACAGTGAACCACTCAGACATGAAAGAAATCAAATTAGAAGCTTCCATGGGAATGAGTGATCACAGTGTATTGACGTGTGAGCATCTGTGAAAGTAGGAATAACCTACTCAAGGAAAGGACCCAAAAATATGTTCAGCATACTTTAAGGGAAATTATAAAGTGATGATAAAATTCTTAATAGGAATACCATGGAAATCAGGTAAAAGACTATGTAAAACACAAATAACTATAATGCGCAGAAGTGTCACACTGGAGGACATGAAAGACAACGAAGGGGGACATGATAGCGGCATACAAGATTTTAAGGCAAACTGATAGAGATGATAAATCATCATTATTTAAAACTAGGAACACCAGAACGAGGAAGTAGAGATGACGAAAAGACACACAAATGAGTAACGGCGATGACAGAAGAATGTTCTAGTTTCTGAGCCGTGAACAAGTTGAATTGGTCGTTAGAGGAAGAATCTAACTTGTAGGTGAGAACGTGAGGACAAACGGAGGGATGGACGAGGGAGGAAAGAGCTAAACAACATCACTCACTTGACAGGAAATGGAAGGAATTGGAGAAAGACAAATCTTTAAGTTAAACAGATGGAATTATGAAGGTAATGGTTGGAAATTGTAATTTGAATGACACAAAATACACAAAACCGTTGAGAGGAAACATATAGAGGGAGTTGTGAGGGTGTGTAGGGGGGCAAAGGTGTATAGGGGGCGAAGGTGTGCGGGGGTGAGGGTGTGTAGGGGGCAAAGGTGTATAGGGGGCGAAGGTGTGCGGGGGTGAGGGTGTGTAGGGGGGCAAAGGTGTATAGGGGGCGAAGGTGTGCGGGGGTGAGGGTGTGTAGGGGGGCAAACGTGTATAGGGGGCGAAGGTGTGCGGGGGTGAGGGTGCGTAGGGGTGAGGGGGGTGTAAGGGGTGAAGTGGGTGAGAGGCAGACGGGATAAATTAGTAAAGAAGTGTCTTCCAGTTACAGCCCTGCCGTTTACGGGATCACCATAACCCGTGCTACATGGAAATGTTGTTAATAAGTAAAACAAAAAACGAAAAATAGGTAAAGAGCATAGAATGACGTAAACAAATCTATGTAGAGGAATTTGTTTAGGTCTATCAGTGAACACTGCCCAGAGTGGGCAAGAGGTTACACCTCAATGAGGAAGATAAATACTTATCATCCTCACTACATCTTCCTCATACATCACACGTTATCTGTCACATTGTATCCTCATAGTGTTGGCTTCTCCCTTAACTCTGCTGACTATAGTAGCCTCCCTCTAAATAACAATAAATACATCAGTACAGTCTATTCTGACAGCTTAAATTAACTTTAAAACATTTCAACGTGAAATAGTTTAACAAATGTA